>NC_055963.1:30533045-30668045 GCF_018492685.1 Alosa sapidissima
TGCTGGATGATGCATTGATGTATGTTTATGTTTCATAGCAGGCACTTTTGTCCAAAGCAACTTGCTATTGCTTGGCGGACAGGCTGCCCCCACTTTGACAGTTTTTTAACAGTGTACTCAAAGAAAGGAGAGCTAGCGGGTCGTGAAGATATATTCCCTGAATTATACAAATAGTGTTCGTCTATTAATTGTCTATCAATCGTCTGTTAATCATTTAGCATCTCACTTACAAATAGGCAACCCTCTCATGTAGACTATTCAATGGTATTCAGAGGGCTGTCATCAGAAGTATGGTGGCTCAGATGGTAAGGAATAGAATAGACATCATCCTGTAAATGGTATTTCGTTTTTATGGCAGAGGTTTACTGTAACGCTCTCTTAAGGTATCATTGACTTGCCTCTCAAGTGGAACCATGATGTGGCACTTGACATGCCAAATGGATCTCAGCTGCATAATATAGCAAACAAGCTTGACCTGTGTAACTCCTCTGTGCACCACCATAGACAAGCCTTGAACTGGGGAGGCAGTCGAGACCCATGATTAAAGTGCAAACATGGTCTCATATGTCATACGGACATTCTGTTGTTTTTTGTGTCTTGCCAGACAGGTGCAGTTTGCTTTGCATTCACTCTTGGAGGAAACCAAAGGTAGATGGAAGCCCATTACATCATAATGCTGGCAGCAGAGAGGCTGACATTTACAGCAAATGTCACAAAGCCAAGTTTGCCTTAAACACCTGGTGCACTGAAGTAATTTTGCCACTACACTGACCTTAATGACGTAAGCCACAAACTCTAATGGTCTCTGTCTTTTACACTCTCTTGCACAATTATTGGGTTGTAAACTGGGTTGTTGACTGAGTCAAACCTGTCGAAACCTGCCAGGCTGAAAGACTAGATTTCACATTTAATTTCATAGGGCTGTGTCGATATGTTTTTAGATATCCAGAAAAGCTCTTTGTTTGCATGTCTCTTACTGTGGAGCCACAAAGAACACACAGCTCTGTGCGCAGTCTTGAAATGAAGTTCATGCAAATCTCTGGGACTTTCCCCCGAATTCTTCACCACAGCCATAATCTTATGACAAACTGTCTCAAGTTTAACCATCATCAATAGACTCTCGGTATCAATGGACCCATACAGTATGGCATTTGTTTTTTTCACAAATGAGATACTATACAGCCATCATGGCTTTCTGATGTCTTGGCTAACAAGGACAATGGCCTTCATTCGTAAATGTTTTGGCTCCTCTATATTTTTCAGCGTCGACGTTCCATAGAGCTGCTTTTGTCCAGCCTGTATGAGTGTAAACCGCTGGCCCTGTGGACACACATTCATGTGGCTTCCATCGGCAAACAACTGGCCATTGTGCGTCGCGAGAGCACGACTCATAGGGAAAGTGGAAGTGGAAGGAGCCCCACACCGTCACAGTGGAGAAGTTGACTGAGGTTTCGCTGTTCATCGAGCTGCAGAGACTGACCGCAGGACTGCAATTGGAGAAGGGCCTCTGAGCGTTCACGCCCTCCCTGTACATCCCCACCCCCACCACCACCTCTATGCCCCCAGCATTCCCCACCCCATCCCACCCCCCATAGCTGATGTCTCAGCCTCAGATCCATGCGTGTGTGCCTCTATTGTGCATCTCTTGGTAAGAGCAATTGAGTCTGTTGTCCCAGCCCTTGCCAGTGGCAACTGATTGGGTTAAGTTGTTTTCTATAATGCCTGTCAAAGGCCAAACAGAGCATGTCTTATTCGCCTTATTCACCCCTGCCCTCCCTCCGCTGCTGAACATTTAACTTGTTTACCATCCTCCGACCAATTGCCAGAGCAGTAACCTGATTTTATCCCAAACGTATGATATTCCGTCATTTGTTTTTTAGCCTGATGTAGGCCAGAGATAAAAAAAAGTTAAAAATTGATTACACATGATATGCTTCCTATTGACCTGAATGTTTTATTTGGGGTAAATGGATTTTCTGGTGCCTGCTACATACAGTAAGGTTTGAGGTGGAAAGTTCATCAAGTCTATGAGGTCCTGTCAAGTCCATCTTCCATCATGGTCACTCAGAATGAGATTTGATCCAAATTGAGAAGATCAGGAACAGGTCCTTGAGACAGTATGCTGCCTTGTACTAGGCGATCAGGAGCCAGCCTCTTACAACAAACAACACAGTTTAGATCTCACCAGAGAGAGAGGGACAAATGTAGTATGTATTTAGTTTTCCTCAAGTTGTCCCATATCAACAGTCCTGTTTTTATCCACCCAAACAGTACATGGTTGGAGCAATGACAGCTTATCTGTTTACAGGATTCATTTGTGCTGCTGTCACTAAATGGGCTGCAACAAACGCAGCGCCATGTGACAATCAGATGTTGCTACTTAGAACTATCTTTTCTTAGAATAGATTATACTGTCTCTGGCTATAGGTCTGTGACTTGAAGTTAAGTCAGACTGTGAAGCCAGTAATGGATGATGAATCTAATTTATCATTCCTTTTCATCTATTGGTCATTCCCAAATATAATCTGAAATTGCTCTCAGAAACCACCAAGTCTGAAAAATAGTTATGGTTATTTGCTGTCAAGTGGAAGGATAAAAACTCTTTTAACAGGAATGCTCATCATTTTCTCAGAAATCTCAATTTCCTATCATTTAAAAGAGAGGATCATGGTGCTCTTCCTTCTCCATTAGCCTATCATTTAAAGCTGACAGGCTAAGAATATTGGTGACCCAGTTATCATAATTGGATTTAGAACTGAAGACGACACATTGTTTACTGTGAATCAGAGGTTTGTTAAAGGCAGTGTGTGATAACTATCTCTTGAACAACAACTATTTAGTTCCAAGAAGCCCTCCTGTGTGTTAGACAACAGTTAGCCTCAGTGCCTCAGAAGGTTCATCTGACTTAATAATGAAGTTAAAGGAGAATTCTGGTGTGATATTGACCTAAAGCAGCAACTGTAATCCATGCATTTCCACGGAATTATTTTTGGAATCTGATCCCTTATCATACCTGTCATTCGTACTCGTCGCTCGACTTATCGTGACTAAATTCAAGATGGCGGCGAACGGCAAACTTCCTCAAGGTACTGTCTGTATAAATTGTCTTGTAAATAAACTACCAGTGCTTTTTCAGTACTGAGGGCCAGATGTACTAACGCGTTTGCGCCCACTTCAGGCGTATTTGTTTCGCAACGTGCGTGTAAAATCATTGCGAGGTATGTACAAACAGGCCGCAATGATGTAAAAGCGCAAACTGCCTGTCGCGGGAGCTGAACATGGCTAATTGCGTTTTTCGTGTTATGCATATGCATTCATGGGAAGATCCAGGGGAAAGTGGGAGTTTAGCGTAAAAAGATGGGAGGGGAAGCGCAAAGAGCGCTTAATTATGTATTTCGTGGTATGTACAAAGACTGCTCCTGAAAGCACACGTCTATTCTGCGCCTAAATACTTCCGCCTTGTAAAAGCAGGTGTTAATCCAAATTGCAGTTCAATGCGTCAATAAGAGAACCTTTCAAAGACAACAGAATCGCTATTTAGAGCACCAGTTTTGTAAGTATTTGTACTATCAAAAGCAACCTTAACTTTCGTTGGCTTATTGAATGTCTTACTTTCACTTTCAAGTCATTCACTTTCCTACTTGCTAGATTTGACCAATTTTCCATAGCCTACATGCACAAGTACTTTGAGTAAAACTTCTTCATTCTCCCTGCTTGTTGACATCTTATCATGTATGGTATAATTTCATGGCTAGGCCGATGCCCGAGGCACCCCCATCAAAAAACTGTTGGTAGCATCGGCTAACTAGCGCCAGATTTCTGAGTGCAGGGGACAAGCCGAGATGAGCTATGAGACATACGTTCACACTCGGTATCATGTTTCAACACACTTTAGGTCAATATCACACCGGAATTCTCCTTTAAATATAAGTCTGTGAGGCACCATGCTTATTTTGTTTTTCTTCAGACCAGTTTGTGCAGCACAGTGATCGGATAATTTTCCTGTTATGTCACGGATATGACAATAAGATTGTCATCCGGGACAAGTAAAGGTTAATTTCCAGTCCTTTTTCCAAGAAGTACTATTCAATGAATATGAATTCCTTTAAACAGTTATCTGTTTCCATATAGAGCATGACAAATGGCGAAACCATGCAAAATTTGCCATCCCAGTCTGATGGAAATGTTATGTGGTGTGATCTGAGCTCTCTAATTGCATTTGAAATAAAGAAAAAAGGGTAAAACTTGTTCTCAAGGGCTTTTTCCTGTTATATTATGATCCTAGATCAGTAGCAAACATACACATGTACAGAGCCATTTTTCCTACATTATCATGACCAAATGCGCGTGTTGCAATTATCAACCAGTGGCCTACCTTTATGAAGGTTTACCATATCAATTGGGAGATAAAGTTAGATTTGGATTTCCCATATATCTCAGTCATAAAGCAGGATTCCATGAGTGTACAGGCGCAATGCCCACACAAAGGTGGTGACAGGAACAGCATGTTACTACAGAGGGAGGCATATTGGCTACATTCTTTGGGCACTCTCATTCCCAATGGTATTATTGAAGAAATGAATCTGAATTGAAACTGAAACTGAAAGCGCTTTGACGCATGGAAAGCTATCCTTGTAGATATTGTATGCAATGGTGACGTTTCTACACTATGTACATTATTCAGGTTCATTGTGATTTGGAGATAATGTAATGGCTCCCTCTGATGGGGAACACTGGGTATAAGGTCATAGGTTAAGAGGTTAACAGGTATTTTAGGCACACCTATCTGGGCATGGGTGAAATCGCCATTATCACGTTAAAGAAGAGCTTTTACCTCGAAACGTCCGTGGGGCGATTAAACGTTTTATAAGGAACTGTGAGTGCTTTTTCTATTCATTATGCTACAGTAAGGATTCGGCAGTTTACTTTTTTTCAGAGGGTGTTGAGCGTGTTTTTCCATTGATCTACAGGTGCAATGCCGCCATTTCCACTTTATCTGAAACGGAATAGGAATCAACAGATTAAATATTCAGTGGCAGGTAGGCCTACTCCAGGAAATTACATTTGGGGACATCATCATAGAGTTCACTGAGTATCAGTGGTACAAAAATTATGTAATCTTCAAGTTTATAGAGGGGAACATTCTGTGATGTCTATATCATCTTTTTATAGATGGGTGTATGAAATTTATACAGACTACTCCAGGGGAAGCAGGAACTCTTGAATGAACATCCCTATTTTATGATTGATTCAGCGATAATATAAAAGTTGTATGGCAGACTGAAATCTACCATCAACACACCATAAAACCCATTACCTCACATACTGCACCCATGGAATGCCCTCTCCTTTGGTGTCTTAGGATGATAGGACTATGACCTGGATTTATAATGGGTGAGGAGACAAAGCAAATAGTAAGTATGCAATAAGTTTACTACAGGTCATGCACGAGAATAAACCTGACATAGCTCAAGTTCATGAAGTTACAGTAAGGATGACTTATAATGACATATCAATTTGTATCAAAATCCATTTCTGCATTATACTTTACTTAGATAAAACAACAAATATGTTTTAGCTGGTCAACAATGAAAATGTTTATTTATTTATTATTTTTTGTCTAAAATCTAGATTATATCAAAAGTGTGCATAGTGGCCCTGACAATTCTCTGGGCCACTGTGGCATATTTTTACAATGTGACACCAGAACTATTTGTTCACTTTGACCCCTCATGCAGGCTGGCATCAACATGGCAAGAAACCAAAGGGTGACAGATATCACACAGAGACAGTGTGAGTGAGTGAATGAGTGAGAGAGAGAGAGAGAGTTTAAAACATTAGCAGATGTGCTACTGCTAACTGGCAGCTCAACTCTGAACTGCTCTTGACCACCCTCACTTTCACTCACACATTCTTTCTTTTTTTTCTCTCTCTGCTGAAATGGCATATATTCATGCATTTTTTTACCGGTGGCTTTATTTATTGTCTTTATTCTGATGAAAGTGAAAAGGCTCATCAAGGTCACATTGCACCCATTATGCTCAACTTTCCAAGTTTTTTTTAATATGCTTGAATTTTAAAGGAGCTATTTTGTGTCAAGACCAGTTTTCCCCCTTTGTTCTAATTTAATGCACACCCCCTTCTCAACTTGACGAAGATAACAAAGTAAGGAAAAGAGACAGAAAGAGATAGGGGACAGAAAGAGAGAGAGAGTGTTAGATGAGGGCATACAGGTCTTTAGCTTGAGGTTTTGGGGTGTGTTCATCTAAACAGTGTCATATGTCTGAGATCTAACCGTGGTTTCCAGCTCCATTGTCTCAGGTCCAGTATAGGAGCTGCCACCTGCATGTGTCTCACATTACCCTAATGTCTTAGCACAACAGAGAAGGAGGGCTGAGCCCTGGTCGAGGTACCAAGCCATTACAAGGGACGGGCAAAATGACAAAACTAAGGATTTAACATGTTGAAGGCAAAACATTTCAGGCAAAATACATTGTATTTTCAGCTTCAAAAACAATGTTCCAGAACATTTCGAAACCTTTCTGTGAAGATGCTCAAATTTTACACTGATTAATGAAATATTATATATATTATTTATTTATTTTATTTATATATTTAGTTTTATATCATTTTATTAAGCATGTGCATCAGACACTACACTTCTCTCAGTTTAAGCTTTATAGAATGAGCCGCCTATGAGAGAAGTGGAATTGTTGTCTCATAACACCCTCCATTTCCAGAGGCAAACATTCAAAACATGCATGCAGCAAGGACAAAACTTTTTTCACTTCAGTGCAATGGAGTAGAGAGGCACAATTATGCCCACTGGACATCACACTGTCCTACTGAACACGAGTCACAAACATGGCTTTGTGCGGGCACCAGCAGGCCAGCTGCACTTCAGCATAGTCATGCCCGCCTGCCCGGCAGGTCTGAATCACTCTGCTGCACGTCTGTTCTGTCCACGGCGGGCGAAGCGCCCCAGCAGACACGGCCACACTGTCCACCAGACTGCCACGCTGTCTCTTACATCACACCCTCGCACAGCTCCGAGGCCCTGGTATTCTCCCAGACACCGGACTGAGGGGGAAGGAGGAGGAGTGTGTGTGTGTGTGTGTGTGTGTGGAGGGAGGAATGGAATTCCACTTTAAGGAGTGAAGAAGAGTAAGTCGTGTTTAGGGCAAGCAATTCAACACGTCTCGCTAATACACTCTCTTCCTCTCACTCTCTTCCTCTGTCTCCCTTAGTTTAGTGGATTAATTTGACTAAATTACAGCATGCGGTCACCGCTGTGAAAATAGCCGAAAAACATCATGTTGTGGTGTCTGGCTGGGGCTTGTGATGTCTGGCCAAGCGGGAGAGCCGGGGACCACAGGCAACTGTGAAGAATGCTCCTCAGGAAGCGGCTTCGCTCGCATCCCAGAAAGGACGTGTGTGTGTGTGTGTGTGTATATGTGTCTGTCTGTGTCTGTGTCTCTGTGTGTTCGGTGTTGTTTTCCCCCCTCTGTCTACTCTGCTTCTTTCACAGCCTTCTTTTCAGCATGCTTTTAATCACCATTCACAAAGAAAGAGAGAGAGAAAGAGACAGACAGAAGGAGAGAGAGAGACAAAGAGAGTGGGGACACTGTGTGAGGGTAGTACTGATGGAACCCACTCTGTAGTGCCAAATAAGAGTTTCCTAATGAAATGCCAGAAATAGCATCCTCTGGCCGACTGTCATTAGTGCAGGTGTTTTGGAGACTGGCTGGAAAAGCATGTTTGAGTCATGGTGACAACAACTTTTATTACCTCATTTCACAGAAATTTCTCAAGTATCCTAGTTACTTTAGAGTCTACAGCTGTGTAGGAATGAACATTCACTGAGACATTCATAATGTGTGTGTGTGTGTGTGTGTGTGTGCAACAGAGAGAAAACATAATAGAAAATGTGTGTGTGTGTGTGTGTGCCTTCTTGTGTGTTCTTGGAATGGACCTTCACTGACTCATTTGTACGAATTGTGTGTGTGGGTTGGATAGAAGTTCACAGGGAGTGCTAAAAATCATCTCCTAATTACCCTGTCAGGATCATTCACCTCTCCTCATTAAAGTTCATGAACTCACTGTCTTCAATTCAAAGCCATGACTCACACATCAGACTTTGTACAGTAGCACTGGTCAGTCTTAAGACTGCACAGATAGTTCAATAAACTATACAACTATTATACTACTGAACTATCTGGAACTAATCCATATTTAGGTCCTCCACTGGGCTGCCACAGATCTCATCTGTACACGTTAGACATGTGGGTTAGTATGTCCACGGGAGGAGGCTTACTCCCCACCCTCTTTTTTAGAAGTGTCCAAGCTGTGGTTTACACCATTTAATCATCGTCTGTTAAGATTAAGCTCCTTCTTAGCAAACCCCAGACAGACGAATGAGCACATATGAGACAGAGCACACACATACACAGAGAAAGAGAGAGAGGGGGGGGTAGAAACACACAAACACACACACACAAACAGACACACACACACACACACAGGGAATACACTCCAGCAGTCACACAGAACCCACAAGATTTCAGCACAACAAGATTTACCAAAGAAGTCAGCATTAGTGTGCTCTAATGGTGAGTGGATGGAAGTCATCTGTTACGACTGCCTGTGAGTCACTGCTCCTCTCAGATCAACCCTGAGTCAGACTCACAGCACGGCACAGCGCAAAGAGACTAGAGGAAGAAGAGCAAAAGAAAGCAAGGATGAGGAGATGAAGAAAGAGAAGAGTAGAGGAGGGGAGAGAGGCAAAAGAGAAAAAGTGTGAAGGGATGGAGGAGGAGAGAGGGAGATAAAACCTGGGGGAAACAGAGATTCTGACAGGGCAGAGGAGGAAATATCATGCAGACTGTGCAGATGAAGCAAAGAGAGGTTCTATAGAAAGCTGCTGCCTCACTGCACATAGCCTGACAGTCCTGACCCTGGTCAACCCACCCAACCCCAATGCCCCCACCCCACCCTTCCGCATGACGAAGAGCTGGCATAATTGGCCGCACTAATGAGGATAAATTGACTGCCTAATTAAATAGGACGCTTAAACAAACAGCCTCTCCATTAATCAGTTGTGTTTGCCCGCTTTCCACTTCCAAGTGCACTCTGGCAGCCATTTGTGGGCAATTACACTCTTTTCTGCACCCACTGCTTGGCCACTTACGGCGCAGAAGCGCACACCAGCATTGTGCCCAGTGCCTCACCCTCCACTCCTGGGTGGTTTGCCGTGGAGATGCCCTGGAGTTGGGCATGGGTAGAACCAGACACAATACTTCAGCGCGACATTAAAGGGAAATAAATTGTCCGAGGAGCACATTATCAGCCTGCTGTGTCCCTTTAAGGGGAAAATAAACAAGTTAGTTGCCCTGTGAGGAAGTAATTACAGTCTGTGAGCACTTTGTGGGGGAAAAAAGGAAAACTCCACTACCTTCGAATTCCACATGGGCTTTGGCTACGCGGCAGGTTGAAAACGTGGAACGTGGAAATCCACATGTGCTCTCTGCACGTGCATGTCTCATTACAGAAGAAGGGAAAAAACCTGTATTGCAGGGTATATTGTTTGTGTCATGTGCTCACAAAGAAAAGAAATACACAGTTAGTCCAGGCGGTGAAGAGTACAACATAGTGCCAAACAATAAATGACCTGCAAGCTGAAATCCTGCCATCCTGTTTAGAAGGACTTACAGAAGGATACCCCATGCTCAGTTGTGTGTACCGCTAAATGATTTACAGCAAGGTTGCGAGAAAGAAAAACTTTAGCGTGCTAGCTGCCTGGTGCTCGTCTTCTCATCCATACTTAATGCAATGAAAATGCATCCTACAGGTAAACCCTCCATCCTGCCTGCCCCACAGTCAGACTGGACAGCAGGTGATCACCTCTCTGACACACTCGCTACCGGAGAAACCCAAGATGGCAAACCCAACATTTTCAGTTGCACCAACACTGGCTTCATTGTCCTCTTGGACGACATTAGAGCTGTGCTCAAGTCAAGAGTAGTCCACTCCAAACACATGACCAGTGTGCTAGTGATATTCACCCATCATGCCTACAAAGAAGCATGGCAAAGGTTAGTGGTGAAGTGAAGTGCAGAGCTGCAGCATAGCAACTTCATGTAGTGGATCAGCGAGGTTGAATAATCCTTAGAGGAATTAAAGCCGCTGTTGTGTTTTTTAGACTGTTTTATTTTTGTCCCTTTATAATAGTTTCTTCTGGGCTGAACACATGGCAGATATGACTTTCCTAGTGAGGGCAGCGGAGCAGTGAAGCAAAAAGACAGAGAGAGAGAAAGAGAGAGAGAGAAGCAAGCATGCATGCATAGATGGGGCTTTGGTGCCAGGGCCTCCCTGCCATGAGCCCTGTGTCACGTTTCCCCGCTGGCACCTGGCTCTGGGAGGCGCTGTAACCAGCGTTAGCCAGCCATGAGGACTGACCCCACCTTGGGCGTACTACTACTACTACTACTACTACTACTACTACTGCTACTGCTGCTGCTGCTGCTACGCTATGCTAGCCACACTCACCCAGCCCAGCTCTGACAAATCCCCCTCTGTATCGCTGTGTGAGCGGGTAGAAGGATTGGATGTGTGGGGGTGTGGGAAATTGAGGAGCCCATCCAACAGGATTGCACTTCAGTCAGTGGGAATGGAAATACTCACCACCATTCTCTACCACCTGTTGTGTAATCTTCAACTAAACCTGGTCATGACTTGATCTGAAGCCAAATCCCAAATCTAAAATGATTTGTATTTCAACAGATGACTTGTTGATCTGAAATGACAGCCTATCAAAATAAAACTGGGACTGATGGCGGTCTTACTATTTTATTTATGTGTGATCAAAGGCGAGTTGTGTCTGGTAGGTTTCCGGCTGCTTCAAAGTGAGGAATCAGTTGCAGATTGAGATGATTCACCGGAGGAGCAGAGGTTCTACCCTGTGTCATATGAGGAGCATTAAACTTTATGAACCAAGAGAAATATCTCCTGTCATGTACTTACACATACACAGAGACACAGACACACACACACACACACACACACAAATTTACAGGAAAACCAGTTGGACATTTATCAGCCTGGGGGTGAGCAGAATAACAGTGTGAGTTACGGCACACCATAATCCCATGCTGTTTCATCCACTGTAACATTTTAGACAAAAACTCCTCTCCCCTTCACCTGATGAAACCTGTTGTCTAGACATGGCGGGAGCTGGTGATAAGCGGACCAAATTCAGGCAGCTGCATCTGCTGAGGAAGAATGAAATTTCAGACAGACGTCCTCCTCCTCCTCCTCCTCGAGGCTCCACATTTCTGGTAATAAATCCTAAAGGTGATTGGACAGGCCTCCCGACTTTCCATTGTGTTTCATCTCACAAAGTTCATCCACCAGAGTTAAATAAACATCTCAGACAGACAGACAGGCAGGTGGGGAGAAAGATATAGGGATATGTCAGAGCTGGGTTGGGTGAGTGTGGCTACAGGGAGTTGGGGTGGGGGTGACGAATTAGTAAAAGGAATATCTAATTCCATCCTCTTTTCCTGTAAAGGGCAATTCCATGCAAAACTGTCACGTCCACAACGCCAATACAATGCCATGGTATAGTATGCTATGAATATCCTTGACATTTAAGAATTCACTCTTCTTGGTTGTAGAACTTACATGAAAAAATGTGAAAAGAGAAAAACTTTTCACATAATCATTCGCATCATACAACCATGGCATTTAGTTGGCATTATGGACGTGACAGTTTTGCATGGAATTGCCCTAAAATGTCCTGCAGAAGTAAAATTAAGAGCTGTTACATTGTGTTTTTGTGTGTGATATATTCCTTTTAATAGTAATTAGTTGGTTTCAGGGGAATGGGCAGTGAGAGGGAATGCAAAGATGGCAAAACAACAGCAGAAAGCTGGCAGAGAGAATGTTGATGGAGTTGTTTCGAGGGGCCCAGGGCTTAGAGAGGGGCATCCCCCTTTTTTTCCCCCCCAGAGGGCAAAGCCTCAATGAGCGGGCATGTTGGCACGGGTCTTGATTCGAGCATGCCAAAATACTAGCTCATGTCTGAGAGAGAAGAGAATAAAGAAATCGCACAACACAAAACCTTCCTAGCTTCCATAACCACATGCTCCCCCAGAAAGCATGAAGTGCTGGCAGTGGACAAAGCAAACTTGGCAGGTGTGTATAGACACGGATGGCGTGTCTGGCAGGCCCGGGAACAGATATGCATTCTTCAGCGTTTAACTGGAACCGTGGGCTAACGCCTTACTTAGCTGTCACAGCAGCAGATAGACTCAGCCACTCTCAAGGACTGTGGGGACTGCAGGGATGTGCTGTTCTACTGGCAAGACTTATTGGCAACCATCTATAGAAATTAAACATTAGAAAATGTTAAAAACAGACTATAAAATAAAGATAAACTTAAGTGAAGTAAATTGACTTAATTTCTGCCGATGCAAATTATGTCTGTTAGAAAGGAAAGTGAACAGTGAACATGTTGAGTATATATTCGGTGGTGAGGGAACTTTATGGCAAATGTACATCTGATCTTAATAGATTCCATCAGGCCCAGGCTCAGTTAAGGGTGATGACCCTGCAGTGGTCCCCTGTGGGCCACGGCGAGCAGGCCAGACAGGACGTAGTCCTAGGGAACTTATCACTAGTCATCCATAGGCCACATTCCCAGCCTGTAGTTACAGGTCAGCTATGTCACAGTGTCTGCACGCACGCACGTACACACACACGTTTTGGTTCCTTTCATTTCTTTTGTTTGTTTTTCGTCTAGCTCTACCATATGCTATCACATTTCTGTCGGGTCACAGTGCAATCAACGCATATCATCATTAAGGGGTAATAATCCGGAAAGGTCTACTTGCCAACCTCCATGAAGACTTTTCCTCTCCTTTCATATGCTTGCCTCCAGGTTTCTCAGCATTGCAAGTGGTTCATGCTCCAACATCCCCAACCCTCCCCCATGCCCCCCTTTCTGTCTGAGCCGCCTTCCCACTGCACCTCTTAAAACATTCACATGGTAATGATTTTCAGTGTCTGGTTTTATCTGGTACCTCTCCACTCCAGATGGAACTGGCTTGATCTAAACCAAACATTTTCTCCCGTGATTAAATGCTTGCAACCCTTTTTTTTTGCCTTATTACCACTGCTCTTGTAAATGACGTGTCTGAGTTTACTGTGTATGTCCCAATGCAGCCGCATTGACTCCAGACTGAGTAAAAAACAAAATAATGACAGCAGGCCTCAAACAAATACTTTATTTCTTTACACCCCCTCATAGAAGCTTCTAGATGTTTGGCAATTATGTCAATATCAGAAAATGCAATAATATTTGCTGAGGTGACCACAGAGTCCATCAGAGGAGTGTCAGAGCTCGCACTTTGGCATAATGTACCGCGGGCATGTTCCCCCCAGACAGAGGCACATACTCCTCTCTCATATCTCACACCTACTCACTAAGTCATACCGATTCCAAATTTAGCAGGGCTGCCGGTATAGCACACTTAGGAGCATCCTGCATGACCTCATGCTTTAAAGCCTACATTCTAAAACCACCACTAAATATTCAGAGGCCATTTCAGTTTGTTTGTGGGACCTAAGATTGAAACCATGAGCTCAAACCATTTCATTCTTTGGTGCTCATTTAGTGTGGCATTTCAGTGATAAACAATTGTGTAAACATGTTCTAGAATTTTCTAGGAGCTATAATCCAGTCTGCTGTGCAAGACTTTAATCTCTCACTTTAAACATGTCTCGACAACATTATATAAGTCAGCCACATGTAGCAGCAAATTAATGTTTTGATCTTCAAGCCTTCAACGGCTGACATGTATGCTGTTTTGGCCAGAAGAATGTTAAAAGGTCTCACCTGTTTTGAAATCTCTGACTACAGCTCCAGCTTTCGGTAAAATCTTATTCCGAATAATTACAGCATACATGCTGACACAGCAGGCAGATAAACTTCATTGTCTGTAAATGCAGACAGGTTTCTTCACCTCTCCCCAACCACAGCGCTGTTGCATATTACCACAATGCTGAATTTCTCTTGACGTCATGATGTTAGAGGAAAAGTTTAAATAAAGTTAAAGCTGACACTGAGGTACTGGTCATGTCAGTGGTTTCAAAATGAGGTCACCGGTGACAAATAATTAGCTGACCTTTAGCACATTATGGCCTGGGTGTTAAAAGCTACTTTTCAAAATATGACATTTTGAAGCTCTAAGCAGAGAACCTATAAGAATTCAAATTGAATTAAAGGAAACTTTCGGTATTTAGCACTTTGAGTCCCTTTTCTGGTTTGTTTTGGATGAACTAGAGTGGTGGACACCGAAATTGTGACGATTGGTCCTATCTCGACCTTTCTGACTCGTTTTGAATCGCCTTTGACTGCTCAGGGTGGCTGCCAACAGGCATACTGTAGTAGGCTACTCAAACATGTCCTAAAACAACTCTTAACGTTCGTTTTCAAAACTGTGCAACTCACCTAGTGGTTAGTGGTGTCCGTTGATGTTCCAAAACAAGTAGCGTAGCATGACATGTTTCTGTCATGTTTTATTTGGCATTTTGTAAAATCCCTTTGATTTCTGTTGGAAGACTCATTGCACGTTGATATTACTGCGCCACCGTCTATGCTTCAGGTTCAAATATTGAGCGGAAGTTTATTCACGGTTGTGAGGTGTCTGAATAAATAGTTCCACAATAGGCCTAGCAAATAAGACGGCTGGAAATCATACATTGCGCCGATATATTTGCTGTTAATAGTCAACGAACTCCACGAACCACTCGGTGAGTTGCACAGTTTTAAAAACGAATGTTAAGGGTCGTTTTAGGACATGTTTGAGTAGCCTACTACAGTATGCCTGTTGGCAGCTACCTGAGCAGTCAAAGGCAATTCAAAACGAGTCAGAAAAGTCGAGACAGGACCAATCGTCAAAGTTTCGGTGTCCACCACTCTAGTTCATCCAAAACAAACCAGAAAAGGGCCTTAAAGTGCTAAAAACCGGAATTTTCCTTTAAGACATGAAAAAAGGAGACTATTTGAAATCTTACCTGAGGTTAAACACTACTTATAAAAGTATATGATATAGTACATATTTGTACAAAATCATTAGTACTTATAATTTAGTACATATTTGCATTTTACATCCAAATATGTAAAACCTTATGCAGCTTTCCTCGCAGTAGCATAGTACAGTTAAGTTTGTGCTGAACTCTGACACTAAATTCCCTGTAGCAGCCACCTACAAGAGCAGCAGCCTCTGCATCTGTAGTCCATATTTCTATGTCTACCTTTGGAGACGCAGATCTACTTAAACAGGAAATGACACGTCGCTCTGGCTCTCCATTGATCCACAGGCAATCTCCAACTGCCCCTGCATCTTGTGATAGTTAGTGTCCTCCTTTTCTAAACCGTTAACAGAGCTCTATACATAATGACTGGAGCAGTGTCTTGTAAAGGCCCAGTGTGGGAATGCACATCTATCCCAACATGGTCCTCTATACATTTGTGCTATGGCTATCACCAGGCCATTGTGGGGATGAGCATCCAGCTCTTGTGATTCCACAGGGAGCTGGCACCCATAGATCGCCAACTGAAAGGAGCATCCCAGCTGGGGCAGAGAGAAAGAGAGAGAGCAAAAGAGAGAGAAAGACAGAGAGCAAGAGAGGAAAGAGGGAGGAAGACAGAGAGGGAGAGGGAGAGGGGAAAGTCTGAGTCCTTTCTCTGGGCCAGTTACGTAACTCCTCAGGAGTTGCCGATTCTCAGGGAAAAGAACAGTCCTCATTCTCACACGCACACCTCCCCAACCTAGCTATGGGTTCAAGCTCACTATTTGTATATCAGTACTCCGGTACGAAAGGGAAAAAGTGAACAAGGCCTTGTGTCAAGCAGTCACCGGGTGGGTGAGCACTCTGCTGGCCTTTTGTTGGTGGACACAGTTATATTATTGTTATGTGTTATTTTAATGAAAGCAGACAGCAGACAAACTAATATCATGTACTAGGAATTATTCCATAAAGGACATCATTTTAAAATCTCATTTGTCTCTCTCCGAGGAGGTGCAGGGTGAAGGACGCCTCTCTGTGCCCTCAGATATTTAATGGGAGGTTGCTGAATTTTGCAGAGCGGAGTGGAGCCGGTCTGTGGTCCAGGCCCCAGTCCAGTGGCTGGTCCTGCAGTGAGATTTCACACCAGACGAGTGGCTGTTTACAAGAGCTTATTATGCTTGTGCACATGGATGACATCCTCTGTGTGCCATCAGGCACATAAAGGCAGCCCACCTCCCTCTCTCACCCCGATGAAAACACCCACTCACAGGGAAAGCCCTCTCTGTCCAGTGACCTCGTCGCTTACGAAATAAAAGATTGGGATTAGAAGAGTTCTTTTTTTAAAAAGCCCTTGGGGAAGAGTTGCTCAGTTGTCCTCATGTACTTTGGGGTTTTTGGTCATCAGACACCCAATTACAAAGGGAGGAACTTAGACACAAATGTGGTGTTATCTTGGTTACTTTAGTCCTCAAGGCATGTCTTACACATGGCCTGTTGTGCAACAGACTGATGAGTGCAATAGTATCTTTCTTTTTGCCGAATTCCAATCACATCAATGGAAGCCAACAACAACCAAAAGTCCAATGTGCCTTTTCCCATAACACAGGGGCTCAGAGGTGATGAGTATGCTTACTCAAAGTGATGGGCTGGTACGAGACAGCTGTTTTCTAACCCAGGAAAAATGGCGCAAGAGCCTATGGCCCTGAACATTTTGAAACAATATTGAGCCGAAGGAATGTGCCTTGCCAGACACCCAAACACGGAGCCGTTCCAGCCAAACGGCATACTTGAAATGAATGACCTCATCTCCAAGTAGCACATCACTGTGTATGCAAACACAGCGCCATGGCAACAGGCGGCTGGGTGACGTGTGAAGCTGTGATATAAAAGTCACTCGGTGTATGGCAGCAACAGCATTACATATTCACTTTCAGGATGATTAATCAGCCAGCAGAGTTGTTCCACTGCATCATATCAACCTATTAACTATAACAAATGTACAGTCGAGACAACGTTTGGTCGTGTCTGTGGGATAGCTTCTCTGCTCCTCGCCTCGGTGACCCCCTGAATTGTTATGTCTGCAGATAGAGTTTCCACTGTGTATATTTGAGACGTGAATAAAACAATTGGTGACAGTGCAAGTACAAAATGGAGGGGGGGGGGGGGGGGGGGGGGGTCATCTCTTTCCACCAAAGGAACAATGATTCAGCCAGTCAGCCGAAATAAACAGAGCTGCAACACACCAAGTCCATGCTGTTCAAGTGTACACAAATATAGTCTGTCTGAAGCAATATGCAGTCCCTTAGGAATGCAACAAGCAGAGATAAGTCATGAATACCACCAGGACCATGCCTCCCAAAGTGCTAAACTCATTTAGTCATTGTTAGCAGTGTACCATATATTGAAGGGCAGCACTAAGTACAGCCATTAAAATAATGTTGAATTATGATGACAGGCATATTATGTCACTTAATCATAAAACACCATAACAGGGGCCATCAAAAACAAGCATGTAGAGGGGGAAGTAATTTATAATAAACTTTATTAGAGTTAACATTATCTACATCACTGAATACAAGAGAGAATGATCACCTGCAGGCAGAGAGGGGCTATTAAATGCGGCCAGCACCTCAGTCGTCCATACTCAATTACATGAACTCAAACCACAGCTGGCATTCTGCAATTTTCATTTTAAAAAAGCCTATGAATGACAAAACAAGTCTGAGAGAGAGAGAAAGAGGAATTAAAAACAAACAAAATAAAAAGGAAACAAAAAAAACATTACTATATCTTGGCAAACGTTCACCATCTCTGCATCAAGTTTAAAACAGGCCTCTCGTATGATCACAGAAACAAGTTCCTAATCATCCAATCCCTCACCCCAGACAGAGAAATATCAAATGGCTCAAATGGATCGAGAGTGAGCCACCCAATGACAGTGTCAAAAACAAACAGAGTGCAATGTTGCCACCAAAACTCCATTGAACTGAAATAGCATTTGGTGACAAGATTGCCTACATATAGTCCTGGCCTTGGCCTATCGTAGACCCTGGTCGTATCAATACACTTTTTCCCAACATATGAAAACAAAGAGAGAAAAAAAAAAAAAAAAAAAAAAAAAAAAAACACAACACACACACTATCTTTAGACATCCAAGATGGGCTAAATGATTAAAAACCATTGATCAAGTGATTGTACATTAATTTTTCATGACACATTAAAAAGATAAGATGGGGTGGGGTGGGGTGATGCTGGGCATGGATGAAAGCTGTGCAACTTACATCCAGGAGCGACAGGATGCTACAAATTTTCACAGTGACATAATCCTTCAATCATTCTTTTGAAAAGCACTTTTTTTTTCAAAATGGTTTCCTTAAAAACTACCCCCCTCCCAGTAATGCTCTGGTGTTACACTTACAGGCACTTATGTTGCAGTGGGAACCTGAACACTAGGGTATGGGGAGTGTAGCCAGGGGTGAGAAGGGAGTGGGGAGGGGAGAAGGAGGAAATGTCCACCCTGGAGCTACCTCATAGTCCAGAGAGGCAGGGCTAGCTTGGCCCCGTGGTGGACGAGTAAACTGCTGGGAGATTGTTACACCTCACCAGCGCTCCCCTCCACATCTACAAACAGTTCCCCACCCACTGTTCGTATACATCTAAGAATAAGCATGATGTACTCTTTACCCTACGGTAGCAAATTTAATGCATATACAATGACAAGAGGCGTGTGTACGTGCATCATGTCTATATGGGGTATTAAAAATGAAAGTACCACTTTTGAAAATGGCATCTTATGGGCTTAAAATTGTGTCCCAGTCCAAATGAACCATTTTTAGCCAGCAGTTTGGCATGTAGTGACCAAAAGAGACTAGCATGCCTCATAGGCATCATACTGCTTTACAAATAACTCATAACTAACTAAAGGCAAGACATAGTGCCAGCAGATAGAAATACCAATGATCAGCCACACAAGCATGTCAGATAGTACCAGACGGGCACATCATATGACCATGACATCATATCCATTCTGCACAACTGGAACGGCTTTTAAAAAAAGGAAAAACAAAATGGATGAAGCAAGGGGGATGAAGGGCGGAGGATGAGGAGGCCATGGCAGCCATGGATGGGACTCCACCAAAGCTCATTGCACTTTCAACACACTGACAGGTGTGAGACTCGAGAAGAGGCCATTTTGTTTTGCAGATGTCTTGGACCAGTGCCTGTACAGTGTTCAATAAGCTTTTGTTTGATACTACAAAAAAAAAAAAAAAAAGATTCCAGTACATGATCATCAGTATGTGACTGTAAACACGTCAGAAACATTGGACGAGAAAAGTCCTGGGTCAGACTTTGTTTAAAAAAAATAAAAAAACAGAAGTATTGTACCAAATCCAGAGTCAAAGAAATAAAATCCTAGAGAGAGAGAGAGAGAGAGAGAGAGAGAGAGAGAGAGAGAGAGAGAGAGAGAGAGAGAGAGAGAGAGAGAGAGAGAGAGAGAGAGAGAGAGAGAGAGAGAGAGAGAGAGAGAGGTATGCCAGGTGCTGAGGTAAAGGCACTCCCAGCATCATTGGTAGAGCAGGTAGTTCTTGAGAGAGGCTGGCAAAGGCAGTCCGTGAATCTCGCTCAGACGTTCCCGTCCAAGCGCGACGCGCACCGAGCGCCGGCATAGGTCCATCAGAGGCAGTGGCTCCGCTGTAGAGAAGCACACACAGAGAAGGCTATTAGACAGACGCACACACACACGTGGATGAATCACATAAGACTACAGCAACAAAACAAGGCAAACTAGGGCTGGACTAAGGTCAACCAGCAAAATGGCTCCAGCTTGTGAGAAAGTGAACTTCAGTTAACCACCAGCATCACCTGCTGAGTTTTTTTCGATCCACCCAACCAACCTCTCTAACCCCCATTCAGATGCTCACACATTGCCTCAGGAAGCCGTCGTCTGACAAGCCCCAGCCCCCCACTCCAAACTTAACACGCGCACACACACACACACACAAAACAAAGAAGTGAACAATGTGGCGAGGCTGAGCCATCTGGGAGCCGACAAACAGCGGGTGTTCAATGGGAGGAAGTGTGCAGCAGACAGACTGACATGAGACAGACACCACTCGCAGCCCAAAAGGCCTTGATGTCATGTGGGTTGACTAATGCGCTGGCTCGCCGCAGACACGGCCTCTCGTGCTAAACCAGAGGAGAGAGACACAGTGCTCCAGTTCCCACTGAAAAAACAAGAAAAAAAACAAGTGCTGCACCTGTATCCTGTGATGAGGGGCTTGGCGTTAAAGCTCCATTAGCAATATCTTCCTGTGGTCTGACAGTCGGTCACAATGAATAAAAAAAAGAAACAATAGTAAGAGAAATGAAAAGGTTCCCACCACAACAGGGACATTAACAGCATAGCTCTTAAGGCCATACAACCACCACCACCCATGGGCAAAAAAGAAAAGCGTCCCTAAAAGGAGGATGGATGGATTTCATTAGGGCCCACTTTACTAGAGGGCATGCTAATGGACACATGCTTTGAAACCTGCTGCCCCTGCTGCATCGGAGCGGTCGGCAGGGACGAGTGAGTGAGTGATCACGAGCAGCTGGGTCCCCTGAGTCACTGGGCACACGGGGCAGCGTTCATTACCCAGACACCAGACTGCTGAGGTCATCACGACTTGACCAAGCTGTTTTCCATCACCTCAACTCTGAGGGACTTTAGAGGGATATTTGATACATTCGCAGGCCCTGAGAAGTTTACGGCGCCAAAGCTGGGGAAAACGCAGACATACCTGCACAGCTTGGAGCGTTATGTTAAGGGACTGAGGCCTGGCTGCTGTAGAATTATCACACACACGTGTGCATACATGGACTGATACAGGCCATGGCTTCAGGTGTAGATGGATCACATGGAAAGCAATCTTGACTGATTTGCGGTGGAGCACAGCTACGACTGTCGGTTCCACGGGACACATTCATGGAGCCTGGGTGTAATGTGGAACAGCCACCGGGGTGTTCCAGTGGAAAAGGGTAAAGTGTCCGGATTAATGATTGCCTTCCTGGAGCCACTGGCAGAGATGGAGGAATGATGTCACAGACACATACACAGTGTGGCCCTTATCAGGAGCGCTAACCTAGTTTACATAATTCATGGTGGAGAAACAGGAGCCAGTGCACCGCTGACGTCCTGCTCCAAAAGTCAGTGCTGAGCTCCAGCGAGAGGGGAAGAGACACTGTTCCATGACAGAGGTGATCAACTCAAGGCTGCATGAGGATCTACTCACGACTCAACTGAGCCTCTCCGTGTAAACACCCATAAGTCTATGGGTGACTCTACATCACATATACTTTGGAGTTCTGTTCTTGCCCCTCCCTTGAGAAAACACTGACACACAAAGGTTCAACACATTGTTCATTTTAGTAGACACACAACATGCTCTAATGATCTGCCGTCATTACTAGTTTTCCTTGTTTCATTATGTATGCCTACATCTTACTCATGGAAGTATTAGACGTAAACAAAGATCCTTGATTACCGCTTTAACCCTCTCTGACGTAAAACTCCAGAAAAGAGTATTTACATAAGTGCTGGTTGATGAAATCTCATTGTTAACTCCACGTGCCACATTATGCAATGTCTCATCTTAACTTAAGTAATCAATACACAGACACACAAGAGTTCTGAGGAGAAGGCAAATACTCACGATCAAGCCCATTGATGTACCGCATCCTTATTTCACAGTGTCCCCACACCGCACTAACTACAGGGTACAGCTTCCTGCCCTTCAGTCCCCGGAAAGCCACCCCCAGATACTGTCCGTCCACCATAAAACTCAGCGTGCCCTCGTCCATGTCCAGCACCACCAGAAACGAGTCCGGCACTAGAAAGGTTTCGTCGGACTCCAGGAAGGCTGGGTAGGTCTTGCTGGGCTGGTTCTTCCCGTCATGGTAGAGTTTGTTCCGACCCAGGTCCCAGCCCCAGGACTCCTGGTTGTTGCCCACCAGCGCCGTGTAGCCCACCGAGTGAAGCGGCGCCTCGCCAGTGGCCACGCCGACCACGGCGTGCGTGCCCCGCTGCCGCATGGCCCAGTGGATTTCCCAGACGTGTAGGCCGCGCGTGTAGCCCACCCGCCCGCGGATGGCGTCTGTGCTCTGCGCCACCGGGTGACGGTGGAAGACGAGCTTGTTGTCCTCCTTGACGAAGATGTTGAGCGAGCGGTCATCATTGTTCCACGAGTGCTGCACCTGAATGTCCGCTCCTGCCCCCGGCATGTCCAAGAGCATGTCCAGCCGTGAGGGCTTGGCGTAGTCCTGCGCCTGCAGCTCCAGCTTGAGGGGCCGCAGCGCCGGGTCACGCATGTCCACCGCTTTGATGCCTCCCGGAACCTTCTGCCCCATGCTGGGCTGTTTTATCCTCCCGAACACCCAGGCCCACCCCCCTCCTCCGTCAGGGCTGGTGATACAGGGAGAGAGAAACAGAGAGGGAACAGAGGAGGGGGTAGAAAAGGGGGGGGGGGGGGTGAAAAAATGTCTGCCGAGGTCCAATGCTTCGTGCTACTGTCAGCCAATCAAGAGGGCCAGGTGTCACAACTTGCTGGGAGACCAAGTCAGGACAGATGCACGTCAAGCCCACCTTGGGAGATTAGAAGGGACATAAAAGAGCAGAGACACAGGTCTGTGTTAGCTAATCATTACACCTGTCAAACCTCCACTATCAGTCACTAAATTTGCTGTAAAAGCCTAACCCCCCCCCCCCCACACACACACACACAGGGCACCAAAACAAAGCACTACACAACACAGACTATACATGCAAGTGAGTCATCCTGCAGTTGCATAAGTTGTGTGTGTGGTTTCGTAACCGTCAGTGGTGCGTCTGTGCACCTCTGTCTACCAAAGTCTACAAGTGCTGATTACTGTACAGATGAAAAAAGGCAGACAGTTTGCCAGCCCCCACATGGAAATATTCACTTCTTAAAAACTGCTTTCACAGTAATGATAAACAATATCAGGTCTTAAGAGCTTCATCTCAGAGAGTTTCCACAGAGGAGCAAAGGAAAACAGGTTGAAATTTCAGATTGGATCAAAAAAAAAAAAAAAAAAGGAAATCTCATAGGGAGGAAAAAAGAGCCATTTACTTTTATAAGCTTGTCTAGTCTGCAGATAGCAGGAAAAGCAATAAGAAAATGTCTGGCTTAAAAAAATAAATATATAAAGAAATCTACGCAGCCACGTTGTATTCAAGGAAACCACAAGTGACAGTATTTGAGCCGGGCTCCCAGACGAGGCCGAGACGGAGGCGAGGAGCGAGTGCACTGACGCAACACACGCCGCTTTCTTTCCTCTGAAAAATTACAACACTTTTCCACCATTTACCGCATCCCACTGCCTATGCAATGTCAGCCATTTACAAAGGTAATGCCTTGCAGAATGTCAACTGATTCATGAATGTTACCTTGGTCAGAGCGCGATCAATAACCCATCAAGGGTAATGATCGTGAAAAGTGATGCTGTTGGCATTAACATGCAAAAAGTTAATTTTTTTAATTAAAAAAAAATTAAATAAACAACAGCAAAGAAACGGTGGTCTCCTGCATGGTCGGTCACGGAGGGCAGACGTGCCAGGAATGCTGCAACACAAACAGCCCAAACAGAATGGGCCGCTGGAGGGGCCAATCTGTAATTGAATTGTAGACAAGAGTTCATTGAGAAGTGTCTTGGCTCTTTTTTCCCCCGACACAAGTAAACAACCATTGGAAATGGGTCATGCCTCTCCAGCGATGGGCCAAACAGAGGCGGCCCAGGAAAGCAAGCAGAGGGTGGGCAGTTTGGGGATGTAAACAATATCTTTCTCAATGCCTGTCCAGTCTTTAGAAAAGTGGGAAACATGTTCATTTGCACACTCTTGCGCACAAGCCCTTTAACCGTTCCCCTTTCCTTCCCGGGCCTCAGGCTAACACCACAAGCTAACTCAGTCTCCCTCACCCTCATAGATTACACAACCTCAAACTCAGTTCATATTGGCTCAAACATGATTAGTTGTGTAATTAGTTTGTTTGCGAGCTTTATTCATAGCCATAATCATGTGCATACGCCCTCTGTAAACAAAGGGCATCCGCAGAGTAAACGTGAAATGTGACCAGATGGAAGTGGGTGAATGACCTAGACGCTTACAGGGCAATGACACCGCACTACCTGGGTGTGTGTTTAAGTCATATGGTTTTACTTTCTTTGCCTGAGGGCTGAGTCTTTCAGCTGGTGGGGGTTCTCTCTCTGGTCTGCTGCTGTGCTGGTGGGCTGTAGGTAATGAGGAAGTGTGTGCTGTGGTGTGTGAGGTGTGTGTGTGCGTCCTGATTGAAATGTGAGGGTCTGTGTGTGTGTGTGTGTGTGTGTGTGTGTGGGGGGGGGGGGGTCATGTGGATTTTACAGGGCTTGTGGGCGGTGGGGCTACAGGTAGAGGAAACACTGGTGCCCTTTGTGTGGGGGGCCCCCCCATCTAGTCCACATTTAATATGCACACGCACAATTGGACTTTGGTCTGAGCCCCTGCTCTGTTTAAAAGCCCAACCTGGAGGTTCATCCGACCCGGTGAAACTCCTCATCGTCACCCACCCCCACCTCAGTACAGGCGGAAGAGAGTGAGATCACGAAGCCAGCAGGAGATGGGGTGGACAAGAGCTTGATGGGACAAGGAAGGAGACCAAGCTGGGCAACTGTGGAAAGTGTGAAGACAGGTCTCGTCATGAACATGACTGACGACAACAAAGAGGACACATCATGTGGGATATTTTCAACAAGGATATGGAGACATCTGGCAGGCACATGTTTCATATGCCGGCTTGCCTAGGCCAGTAAGGAGATTGAAAATGCCTGCACAACACATTGTGAGCAAAACTGTCACACAGATGCTCTATTCAGTAGAGGCAATTGGATATACTGGCTACTTTCACTGGTTAAAAAATACATAATTTCAATATCATCCATACACACTCTGACGTGACGAATGTCGCTCAACATGTTGCACTGCCTGAACTCCAAGGCTGTTCTTCTATAAATATGGACTCAAACCACCATTCACTTCAGCTTTCAAAAACATTCACTGCCTGCCTCCCAGAATAAACACTAGACACAGTAAGTTGGCAGCTGAAAGTGTGTTGATTACAGAGTCAAACTGGAAGGATCAATTTGACCACATGCTCAATATTTCTGTGAAACAGCTCCTTAAATGAGTGCTTCATATAAGAAATATACAGATAACATGTTAAAGCTTTCCAATAACTTGTCCACATGATCATAAAGTCCTTCATATTATGTCCAATATTGGAATGCAAAAGCAGACAGTATTCTAAGAGCAGTCAGTAACATACCTGCAAACTCAGAAGGGCTGAAAAAGGTGACATATTTCCTCATGTTATGTTGGTGTCTTTCTGCTCCTCTCGTGTCCAAGTAGGCCTACCCCTGGCTGCAGCTTGCAGATCGGGGCTGGGCTCAATGTGGGGCGGAGCGCAACGTTGAGCTCAGCCCAAAATCAGCTCGTCATTCCCTGTTGACCTCTCTGTGTCCGTCTATTTACCCGGACTCGGAGTTCAATTTTTCTCAAGGAAGAATGCTTAACTCTATAAAAGCGTATCCTCCTTTAACTACTGCCCACGTTAATCATGTCCGCCCCCCCCCCTCTAGCGTTCTAGAATCTGTGCTACACCATCGGCGTTTCTTGGGTAATCTAGGCCTAGGCTACGCTAAAAGATCATTACATCCAGTCTGCATAAACATAGGCCTATGCTATAGCAATAACATTATCAATGCATTTTATCTCTAGCCTATAGGTATTTTATTTATAGAATACTTTATAAGGTCTGCTAAGAGTAGAGAACATAATATTGGCCTATAGCCATATTGTTTACATAAATTTAATTGGGTGCGGCACAAAAATCATATAACTCGCAATCCGAAGTGTTCGCGCGATAAAAATCAGTTCATTTTGCCATAGAGAAGGGTGTTACAACTTATTTTCATCATGTTAACTTGAAACAGAGGGACTGAAGATATGAATGACATGTGATTGAAGTCCACACGCTCAAATTTCACGAAGCAAACTTAAACAAACAGTTACTGTTGTCTAACCTCCGTGTTTTGAGTCGAGGAAATGCTTTTATAGATTTAAGCATTCTTCCTAGATTATGTTGAGAAATATAACTTGGACAGTAGGAAACAAGGTAGGCCCTAGGACATGGTCAGCGTGAGAAGACGTGCTGAAGGTGGGCTGAGCTCAACGTTGCGCTCCGCCCCACATTGAGCCCAGCCCCGATCTGCAAGCTGCAGCCAGGGGCTTCTCCTCGTGTCTACTAAGTCGGCGCGTAGCCTACTGTACATTCACTGTCACGGCGGCGGAAGGCTGCAATGATCACATTCCAACTAAAGGGGCGGGTCTCAGCAATAGGTGCGTTATGTCAGTCTACTCTAGAAGCCTAGGTCTCGCTTGTTTGGGCGCTAATTATCAAGAATTATGATCTATATGCTACACAGAAAATAAACAAATTAAACACGCATCACTGAGCAAGTCAAAAGATTTTGCTAGGTCCACTTTCAGATTTGTTGCAAATAACTACATTTGGCCTGGGAAAGGTCTGTGCTCCCTGAGAACGTCATGTCTAACCATCATCGACACATGAAAAATATAGGCTAATGCTAAATGAAATAAGTATAAGTATGTATAAGTAGGCTATATATACTCTTTTGATCCCGTGAGGGAAATTTGGTCAATAGCCCGTGAACAAGCAATGGAAATAACCCGTGAACAAGCAATAACTTTCCAAGACAATATTAAACCTATTAAGCCGAGCTAAATTCACAATCGCACTCAGTGCAGAGTCGTTTTCTTTCGCAAAGCAATTCAAAACGGCCAGCTGCGGGAACATGAATTTGCGAGTAAACACTTGTTAACCTCACCTCAGCAAGTCTTTCCTTTAACACGCCGAGGGCAAGGGAAAAGTAGCCTAACAATATGATGTTTTACCTTGAGTTTATAGTCAGAGAGAGTGTAGCATGTGGCCATTGTTAGCTAACATTTTCTTTTTTCCTTGGTCATATCGCTGCTACAGGCCATAGCCATAGGCAGGCTATGCGTACAAGAAATTGAGAGAGATAAAGCCCGCCCTCAGAAACAACTGATAGGTAGGTCTTCAAAAAATGAATGGCAGTACAGAATAACCTCTGACTAGTTTGCAGGTATGCAGTAGGCTGAGGTTAACATTTCTACCAACCTGTTTGCCCATGACATTTTTGGAGGCAGTGGCGTCTGCTTGAACTCACCCCAGCCCAATGGCACACAGTGGTAAACTCAAGGCACCCTCCACCTCCCTGCTCCGCTCTGACAGGTTCCTGCCTGCTCAGGCACCTTTGCACGGGCGGAGAAGAGAGCCCGCTGTGCATCCACAAGCTTTGACTGGTTTAACCGCTCTGCTGAGTGCGCGGGTGGAGCACCCAGGCCCCAACAGGTGCCATCAGGGTCCGACCATATAGCGTGACAGCAGAGGTGCTGCCAACAGGCCTTGCGTCGGCCTGCATGACTAACCAGGCCAACGGAGCCAGACGGACTACATATAATGCCCAACCTGGAGCGGTAAATTCATTAGCTTGGAATCTAACATGACGTACTCACACCCCCACCTCCCCATGTACGATGCCACATAAGAGTAACGGTCATCGGCCCGGATTGAGGAGTCATGCCAATATAAACACACACACACACAGGAAAGGAAGTGATGAGGGAAGTGTATTCACTCATGAGAAGCCACAATATGACGCTGAGTGCCGCTGCGAGACGGACTTCCTGACTAGACAGACACTGGTGTGTGTGTGACCGCTGAATCACCGGTGGCTTTGAAGCTCCCCATCGGGTGCCTCCTGAAGGATTTGAGGACAAGAGAGGAGACTAAATATGTGCAGCACACAGAGCAGCCCACAGAAACGGCGGGTGATGTCGTCCAAGAAACATCTCACTTGCCATAAGGGCCGATTACAGTGCATACGGGCAGTCTTGTCACAAGCACACACATGCTCTGTTGAATTCCTCTACTTGGAATCTCATTCAAATATTAGTTGTTCTCAGTGCGGAAAAATCTGCAGAATCTGAATGTTTCCCCACCTGTGGTCAGGAACCATCTAGGGCTGCACTTAGGCGAGGATCACATCAGCCAGTGGCAAGCGGCAGCGGCAAACATAACGCAATGCCCAGAGTATAATACGTTTTATCTCGTTCCTAAGCAACACAAACGGTTTGTCAATTGAATACGCTAGTGTTGCGCTAGAACCAACGCTAGCGTTATGCCAGCGTTGCCACCGATCCGCTGCCGAAACATAGAGAACAATAGGAAACCTGCCGCTTGGCGCTGGCTAATGTGATCCCCGCCTTACAGCTTGCCTAAAGGAGACCTACCACTGAGGACTTCACTCACAGTCAGGGAATACAGGAAAGGCTCATATGACCAAGTGTTTCCGCTAGATTTTTTTTTTTACAGTGGCGGCAGCTCCCGGGACGTCACGTTAACCCATGCATTAAACCACATTGTCACTTGAACACTTGAACATACCGGTAGTTCACGTTGACAATGGAGAAACGCTTAGCTTACTTTGTTTATGACAGAAATTAAGTTTTGTGCCAACACGTTGTAAAAACACAACCCACAACACTGCCTTTATTTGGTGCAAATCTCATTTAGCCTACTTTATAGTCCGCGATTCACATTAGGCCAACTAGGCCATCACTGCGAGTGCATACAAAATGTTTTGCAATTTACCTTCGTTACTACCAGCAGTCGTTGCTTTTTTACTGCGTCGATTCGCGATTTAGTGCTCATCTAATGTAACAGCGGTGTGGAGACATCCTCTCTCCAGTTTCATTTTTGCTGTTGTTGCAAGCGAGCTTAGGCCTATAGACTACGACA
Organism: Alosa sapidissima; assembly: GCF_018492685.1. Taxonomy (NCBI): domain Eukaryota; kingdom Metazoa; phylum Chordata; class Actinopteri; order Clupeiformes; family Clupeidae; genus Alosa; species Alosa sapidissima. Next base: position 30,562,056 of record NC_055963.1, read on the forward strand.
TGGGAAATACTTTATAGGCTACGATCAGCTTTAGAAATGAATGGGTTTTCCTTGGCCTGCATGGCTACACCTTTCCACCAAGTTGTGCGACAACTGTAGTTTTTGCGATGTTGACAAACATGCGTAGCACATGTAAGCTCTTGATAGCGCATGCCACTAACGTCTATAAGAACAATATATTTATGGAATAAAACTAGACAGGTACCGCGGATTAGCATTGCTGTTTATTCTTAAACTGCAATTTTCCGCAGCCAGTGGAGGACATTTAGCCTACTATGCTTCCGGACAATATTTTGCATCTCCTCTAATTATGAAGCAGTGGCACCAATAAATGAAGAGGAAACACTGAGAAGAAAGTTAATGCTTTAAATAGGCTACATGTGAACTGAAACTGGACGGGCCATAATAACCTCTGACTAGTTCAGGCTACTCATTGTTAAATTGCAATGTGAGCGGCAGCCAGCAGGGGAGGATACGTCAGAGGATTATTTAAAAAGCAAATGTGCTGTCCTGATTCTGATACCGTGGCGGTATTAATTAAACCGTGGGGGGCCGCCATGCTGAAATAAACTTAGAGGAAACACTGTGACCAGACTGATTAACATCACCTAGGCTACCTTTAGACTAAAGGGTATTGCCACTGAAGGTGGTACATCTTGATGGAAAAGTGCACTGAGAAGCTGCTCCTTATAAAAATTCTAAAAGCTTTGTCATAATGGTAACAGTGATATGGGGATTCTTCTAAAACATATAGTTCCGGTCCTTGATTGTGATTGGCTGAATCACGTTCGATGCCATTGTAAAATCCAACATAAATTACAAACGGTAGGTATGACTGCATGTTTTGGTGGCTAGCTGAGTAGTTCTGTATTTCAAGGATTGACAGGCTAGAAGTTCGCAATTCAAAATTCCACTGGAGCTCCAAGCGGATTTGTAGCCTACACGTAGCCTTCAACACTGTTTACAGCTCTTTGAGTCACTGTAACATGTATTTTTTAGTACATAGCTAAGATACACCTATGGTGCTTGTGTTTCTTTAGGAATCCGCCGTCTTGGTTTGTATAGAAATTAATATTAAGTGACACTATTAAGACAATATTAAGTACGATGTATTTCAACCTAGCCATTCACATACTGTACATATTTAGGTCAAGAGTGGCGTGTTGGGTGAAGGTCTGGGGGCGAGGTGTGGTTGGTCGTGGTAGTGGGGGATGTGTGCATATGCTGGGGGCCTGGGGCGATGGGTGGCACGCAGGTCCTCCCCTCTGTCAGCTCGTCGCAGTATAACTGCAGGGGCTGGGTGGAACTGTGGCCATTAATGGGTGCCCAGGTTGGCAATCAGTCAGGCAATCAACCAGGCAATCAGTTATTCCTATTATTATACTTATCATTAATAGAATAATTACAACTCCTCTCCTCTGAAACCCTCCCTCTCTATGTTCCAGCTTCTCTCCTCCTGGCCCAACAGCAAGCCAGCCTTATACATATGCGCGCACACACACACACACACACACATACATCCTCACATACTCACTACCCCTCACCCCCAATCCCCATCCCAACACCACCTCATTCACACTCTTAGAGCTACCATCCGCACCCCCCCCCCCCCCCCATCCCCCCTTCTTTTCATTCCGGTCATCAATTTAATCCCTGATAATCATATCTGTAATCATCCTGGACGCAAATCATCCTTAGCCTTTCTGTTATTAATGTTATGTTGTGTTATGTTTGTGGAAGCCAAGTCAATGTGATGTCTTGTTAAGTTACAGTATGTGTTTATGTAATGTACGTCTGTTTGTCGTATGTAGTATTCATGTGCATGTCGTAGTGTTGCATTTTCTGTAATGTCAATGATGTTTGCAAATAAAAAAATAAATAAATACAAAAAAAAAAAAAAAAAAAAAAAAAAAAAAAAAAAGGAAATACGATGTTTGATGGCTAGCTATTAAGTGATATAGTTGGAAATAATGGACAATAATGGTTGATAATAGGCGACATTCCTATTAGGGGTTTGCACCGACGTCACGTTCTGGCCGGTAACTATGGTAACCCAGCACGCGCGGCCATATTGACGATACTCAGTGAATGAAGTACAATGGAGTATTATGCACTTTGGATATCTTATGTGATTTTAGCCGTGTCTAAACAACAGAAAAGCTCATCAAAATGCGTCTAAGACGCAAAAGCATATAGGGCAGGACTTGGACCACAAGAAAAGGCGCGATATTTCGAGAAATTACGGATTATTGGCAGCGCAGATCCATATGAGTTGGGTGAGGGAGACAAAGTACCAAGTTCAACCACAAGCGCCCCCCTTCCTCTGATAACTTTTGGCATTATTGTCCCTTCTCCCTGGTTTTTTAATAACTTTTGGAAGTCGATACCTACACCAGATGTTTCTCAGTCTGACCTGTTGGTACAACCTAAAACACAGCAATAATAAACCATTTTCCTTGACGATGTTAGGGATTTACTTCAGTGCCTAATGCTTTCTAATGAGGCGAGTATCTCCAATATGGCGATGTCCAGATCTGATGACACGCCGTGCAAACCCCTAATAGGTAAGACAGTACATCGATGTTTGGTGGCTAGCTGGTAGTTCTGTATTTCAAGGATTGACATGCTAGAAGTTTGCAATTTAATACTGCAACAAATGTTTTATTTGTTTATATTACAAAAACGGTAGGTAGGCCTATCGGTGTTTGGCGGCTTGCCGGCTAGTTCAATATTTCAAAGACACTTGCGTTCCTTCCTGTACGTTGGGTCCTTCAACAGAAAACAATAAACTCAGGCGAATTATCGAACAGCAAACAACATTCTGACCAATTAAATTCTGGAAGTGCAACGGCTAATAGACCAATCAGTGTTCACTGCAACACTCTCCAAGGGTATTTCTCAATAAAATATTAAACAAGACAGCATTGCTAACTAGACGGTAATATTAGACAGCTTTTGATTTCTGTTGTTCTTGGCTGCTTCAAACTATTTCGAACAAAGGCACTCCCTGCGGTCAGGCACATTGACCGAGTGCAGGTTATCTCTGTGCACCAGACAATAGGCTACAAGCTGTGCAATACCACAGCTCTAAATGACAGCAGCTCTCAACTACCAATTTCACTGTTGCATATGATGGACAATTCATAAATTCAAAAATACTTTTCAATATAGCTTTCTGGTTTAATGATTGACGACTACTAAAGCCATATATTAAAATGGCATCACTTTGAAAATTTTGGATGAGAGCATGAGCAAATACTGTATAAAATGATTAACTGCTGTGTGTCAATTTACATTATGAACCTTACTGAATAATGACCACAACATGACAAGGTGTATCTTCTATCTACAATAAACAGGTCCATGTGGGTCCAACGGGGCAACTACTGAAATTGTAAAAAAATAAAATAACAATGTAAAATGACCAGGAGCTGCAAAAAACGTACAGCAAAAAGGCAAATGTGGAGGGGGCAGAGTACAAAGGAAGTATTCTTATCTTAACACTGAATAACAACAATCTTCTCAACTGCCATCTGTATGATTTTGATGAGATGAACGTGAGAAAAACATACACTGCAGAACAGGTAAGACAACTCGCCAACAAAGGTCCTCGGTGTCAAGTCCATACACTCCAATAATTCTGGCATGTGAACAAAAGGAGTTAATGACAGAGTGGAATTTAAACCTCAGTGGTCTAAATACATCGCCATTCACTGTACTGCCTTCACTTAATGCTTTCAGCGCCAAACGCGCTCCCATCTCAGAGCCTGCCGAGCTGGATTCCATCCTGAGACACTCCCCGTTCTCCCTCTCAAGGCAGAAGTTCTTTCAAAGCGGGGAGGCTCCGGCATAAAACTGGGTGACCTGTGTGAGCACGCCTGGCCTTGTCTCTCCATGATGATGCACACGCAAGGAGAGGAGAGAAGCGCAGAGAGAGTGTGTGTGAGAGAGAGTGTGTGTGTGTGAGAGAGAGTGTGTGTGTGTGTGAGAGAGAGAGTGTGTGTGTGTGTGTGTGAGAGAGAGTGTGTGTGTGTGTGAGAGAGAGAGAGTGTGTGTGTGTGAGAGAGAGAGAGTGTGTGTGTGTGTGAGAGAGAGAGTGTGTGTGTGTGTGAGAGAGAGAGTGTGTGTGTGTGTGAGAGAGAGAGTGTGTGTGTGTGTGAGAGAGAGAGTGTGTGTGTGTGTGAGAGAGAGAGTGTGTGTGTGTGTGAGAGAGAGAGTGTGTGTGTGTGTGTGTGAGAGAGAGATGGAGATAGAGAGACACTCGTGAGTTGAAGCCTTGAACACTAGTGATAACCTTTATCATCAAACTCTGACAGCCCTGAGTGGCCTGGCTGTGGCATGGCTGTAACCTACTTTCTGATTGGGTCTGTCCAGGGCAAACTGCTGAATCCAATCTGTTCTAATTCTACTGGCAGACCACACATTGTGGAGTTGGAAGGGAACTTGATATAGGGTTTATCCAACCCAAGATGTAATATGTGGGGCATCTGGCAAAAAAAATGCTGAGCAAAGCTGTTCTGTTCACATGCATGCACTTCATACAAGCACCACTTTCCTCCAAAGTCCTGAACAGACAACTCTTGCATGCATAATAAGGAAAAAAAGAAAAAGGACTCAAAATACACTGCATGTCTGCATAATGAGCAGGCAAATTAGTCGAGTTACATAACTTGGCAGGCAACTGCCACTCTAAATAATTCTGACAATCACCAATGAGCTGAGCTGAAGTATGTTGTAAAAGCACTACGCTCACACAGGCCAAAATGACATAAAGGTGAATCCTTAATGCATGAATGCAATGTGACCATATAGGCAGACTTAATCTAGGCTTAAGAGATAGAGATCCTCATCATAACAAGGAAAGTGCATGTTTGAAACTGAAGGTCTTTGATCCCATTCTGTACATTAAAAGGTCACTTTATAGACATGTGATAACAGCTGTCCTGTCTCAAATGGGGCAGGTCAGAGAGATGCCACAGGCTATATCAGCTGCATCAGCTGACTGAGAACTTTCATAATTCAAGAAAAACACTGAAAACCAGACCAGTGCCTACAATGCCTGTTTGGATTGTGATTTTAAAACATCTAATTTGCAATTATGTGGAGATAGGCCATGCCTCATTAGGTGGGTTTACATTAAGTTTTTTTTGTCGATCCGAAAAAAAGTCATGCCATCTGTTTACAATGGGCACATTCTATTCCAATTCGGTGCTTACAGACACTCTAGAATCTTTGATCGGAATAGCTGTTGTGGCTTTACTTTTCCTTGAGAAGATATGGCTGTTCAGAGTACACCACCCCTTCCTTCCAATTGAAATTCTAACCGAATCAGCATTTTTATTCCAATCAAGGTGTTAATCATTTTTATTCTGATTGAGCTATTTTTCCAATTCAGAATGAAAGTGTCAATGTAAAGCCACCTATTGAGAGGACAGAAATAAGAACTACGTAAAGGCAGCTTCAGGAACACAGGTCTTAGCACTACAGAAAAAAGAAAAACAACCAAACAAAAAAACAGTTCCACCTTTAAGTTCCCAACATTCTGCCAAGAATCATGGACAACACAATGCATGAATCATGTCAGTTTAAGGAGTCTAGACCAGCCCTAGACCAGTTCCTGTCTTCCAGATATTCCCTGTCATTTCCAGGTACCCGATGGACAATCCCACAAACTAGTGTGATGAAATACTCACAATTACACCTCACATTTTTACCCAGTAGGCCTATTCAGGATTACAGCTACAGTAATGGTCTAACTGGCATACCCTCAAATTTGAGTATTGCACATTCACACAACCACTTGGCTTAAAACAACCAATGTTCCTCAGCATTACCAAGGGACCTGCTTGGGCCTCTGTCTTGAGGAAATTGGACAGCAAAAACAACTTCATGTGGAAGCCTTTAGATGAACTAGTTTGCAGCCACTGGCACAGGCTTGCATCCATGGGGTTTACAGAACAGTCTGTGACAACACACTGGCAACTCTAACTGGAAAATGTTGGCTAAAATTAACTGTTTGTGTGAAAAGGAATGTGACCATGTTTCTTTTCAAATTCTGTAATCTAGGCTATGGTCTTTCCCAACACAATAGGCTAGAGAAAGACTATAGGGTTCTTTCCTGGTGAATTTTGAGCGACTGCATGATGGTCTACTCTACTGTATGGAGGTAGACTACAGGCTTGGGTTATTGAGTCAGGCTAGAACTTTCACCAGGTAGACTAGTTAGTTTATGCTTGTAGTCTACCTAGCGAATGAAATGCGTCAATGGTCACAAGAACGCTAGTTCATGTTGTCTGAGGACACAATTGGCCTTTGAACCAACAACGTTACCTAAACTGATACTGTAACAGAGCAATAGGCTTTAACGCAATAAATTGCCACAGAACCTTGTTCAAGTCAGAATATGAGTGTGGCTGGCTGAAGGCCATAAGTGAGGTGCCATGAAGCGGCCGAAGTGATCCGAAATAAAAGTTCGACAAACGGTCCAAAAGCGATTGCTTAAAAGGTGACGTCAAGCCTGCACTTAAACGCAATATTATTGCTTCAAAATCAGCTCGGTAGGAGGAAACAGTTCAGACAAAGGTCTGACAACGACCGACACTGAAAAGGCTTAACAATTGGTATATTATTTGGAACTTTGCACGAGCTTAGATGCGCAAACCCTTACAGTACTTGCGCATGAAGTGAAGAATGAAACTGTAACAATGTTGCCTCTTCAAAACCGAAAGACTACTTTTAAAGTCGGTGAAAGGTAGCCTTCTTCCCTCTCTAAAATGAAACTGAAGTGTGGTTAGGTTGATAAGGGACAACGGATAGCACTTGATAATCCGCAGAACTTGTCAAGTAGGAACATTTTTCTTCAGAAAACCAAACAAATGTGTCTTAGCCTACGTCAACTGAGTAGCCTATCCCACAATATCGTTAGCCTGCAAACATAGGCTACATTAAACCTTTCAAACCCATTTCTATCCAGAGTATGCTATAAATTTAAGACCGCTTTGCCGTGTTTAAACAACATTTGTCGTAGCCTATAGCCTATTTGTCTGCATTTCAGACAACATAACACAAATATAGCCTATATTAGCCTACCCTTCTAGTATTTCTAAAATGTTCTCATAAAACAGGAAGTGGTGGATGCATTGCCTACCAATTTATTATTTACATTCGGGTGCGGCGGCAACAAAAAAAAAATCTAACGTTAGCTTGTAGCCTATCTTAGCAAGCCTATGTAGTTTAGCGACGCAGATTCTTTCTAAAACAATTCAAAGCGTCTCTAAAACAGCATGCCCCCCTAAAAGCTGGTAATATGATCCGTTTGCACATGCAAACATTCCGAATTTAGGAAGACAAAAGCTTTTAGAAAAACGATTAAGACATTCAAACTTACCTTTACTTCTACAAAAGTAAGAAAACAAATCATAGGTGGAAAAGGCGATGTAATCAAATCTCGTTAGAAAGAATAATTCTCCCGTGTTAATCCATGGTTGGTTTTATCCTTGTGCTTCTTTCCTTTTTTAGGATGGACTGGTATTGAGTGTAATGATGGCTGCTACAGCAAGAGAAACATCACTCCTGTCACGTGGTAAAATAGCTCCCAGCTGCTAGTATGAACCTCCCTACCACAGTGCTTGGTTGATTAGCATATTTCTCCAGGCGCGCAGTTCTAATCTGCAAGAAGAGACCTAATCAGTTAACCTGTGCCTTTTCCTCACAAGGATCGTGATGAATAGCAGCCTGCAATTGTTGACGTAAACATTTTCACAATGCCCACTGATCAGTTTGCCGGACTCCCATTAAAACGAAGCATATTCAAAAATGTTCAGATAGTTTAGCATATTTTATAGGCAGACGCATGCGATTAAAGACTACAGCATTTATTTCAACTTGTAACCTAATTATTATTCAGTTGATCCCATGCGCAAAAATATTTATTTAAAGGAGAATTCCGGTGTGATATTGACCTAAAGTGTATTGAAACATGATACCGAGTGTGAACGTATGTCTCATAGCCCATCTCGACTTGTCCCCTGCACTCCAAAATCTGGCGCTAGTTAGCCGATGCTACCAACAACTTTTTCAGTAGTGGTGCTTCGGCATCGGGCTAGCCATGCAAATAAATCACTGTTTTACACCCATTTATGAGGCTCAATGTATCTCCACACTTCATTGGTAGACTTCCTAGGGCCCTGACATTTAAAACGAGACATTGAGAACTTTGAAAAAGCACTGGTAGTTTACTTACAAGACGATTTATACAGACAGTATCTTCACGAAGTTTAGCGTTTGCAGCCATCTTGAATTTAGTCACGATAAGTCGAGCAACGAGTAAGAATGAACAGCTATGATAAGGGATCAGATTCCAAAAATAATTCAGTGGAAATGCATGGATTCCAGTTGCTGCTACTGGAAGAAACTGGAATCCATGCATTTCCACTGAATTATTTTTGGAATCTGATCCCTTATCATACCTGTTCATTCTTACTCATTGCTCGACTTATCGTGACTAAATTCAAGATGGCTGCAAACGTTAAACTTCGTGAAGATACTGTCTGTATAAATCGTCTTGTAAGTAAACTACCAGTGCTTTTTCAAAGTTTTCAATGTCTCGTTTTAAATGTCAGGGCCCTAGGAAGTCTACCAATGAAGTGTGGAGATACATTGAGCCTCGTAAATGGGTGTAAAACAGTGATTTATTTGCATGGCTAGCCCGATGCCGAAGCACCACTATTGAAGAAGATGTTGGTAGCATCGGCTAACTAGCGCCAAATTTTGGAGTGCAGGGGACAAGCCGAGATGGGCTATGAGACATACGTTCACACTCGGTATCATGTTTCGATACACTTTAGGTCAATATCACACCGGAATTCTCCTTTAAGACATTTCAAAAGTAGCCTAGTCTAACACATTATGGACCTAATCCCACTAGGGGGGCATTAACCATGGTGGAAATTAAATACTTGTTGACCTTATTTGTAAAGATAAATCTGCCAGTGTTTGCGATAGTAGAGTAACGACATGCCCACAGGACACCTTTGTAAAGACTGGCAGCGCAGCTTTCTGCCAGTTTCCGGGTGATGGAGACGGAATAGTTCCAAACACTGGCATTCTCTCTGTTCATTTCCCATGCTTGCCAAGCATGTTCAATGTTAAGTTGATCAAATAACAGGTTTTTAAAACAGCACTAAAAAACTGCTGCTGTCCTTCCAAACCAACTGGGCTCACGGATCATTCATCCCTGCAGCATTACATTTTAATAAATTAGGAAGGGAAAATTAAATCTCTATGTGTGATAATACTGCACTTCAATACCATATTAAAATGCCACTAACCTCACTTTACTATTCCATTTAGAGAAATCAAAGTCAGCTTTATTGTCAATTTCTTCACATGTTCCAGACATACAAAGAGATCGAAATTACGTTTCTCACTATCCCACGGTGAAGACAAGACATATTTTACCAATTTAAGTCCACAGACAAACATAACATTCAAGTAAACAAAAAAAGTAAGTAAATAAGAGGGCACATATAATAATGAAAAAAAATAAAAATAAAAAAAATAATAAGAGCAGCAAAATTTGGTTGAAATTGTGCATAGACAGTCAATAAAATACTAGTGCAAAGTCAGGCCAATAAAAGGCTTGGGTAGTTCTGTTTGACCTAAGAAAGAAAGTGACATAGTGGTGCAAGTTATGTAAGAGCAGCAGAAGTGTTGTGTTTTCAGGACAACAACAACAAGTTGTAAAGTGTACAAGTGTGCAAGTGTGCAAGTGGAGTAGTGCACGCGGCCATTGTGGGTCCAATGTCCAGGATGTTATGTAGCTGAGGGTGGAGGGGGGAGAGGAGGGAGAGAGTTCAGCATCCTTACAGCTTGGTGTATGAAGCTGTTGGTGAGTCTGGTAGTGCGGGAGCGCAGGCTTCTGTACCTCTTCCCAGAGGGCAGTAGATCGAACAGATTGTGAGCGGGGTGACTTGCATCACTCACAATTTTGGTCGCCTTGCGGGTGAGGTGGGTGGTGTAAATGTCCTTCAGGGAGGGGAGTGAGGCACCAATAATCCTTCCAGCTGTGTTCACTATGCGCTGCAGGGCTTTCCTGTTGTATTCAGTGCAGCTTCCGCCCCACACAGCGATACAGCTGGAGAGGATGCTCTCAATGGTGCCTCGGTAGAATGTGGTCATGATGGCTGGTGGAGCACTTGCTCGCCTGAGTTTCCGCAGGAAGTACAGGCGGCGCTGAGCTCTCTTCGTCAGTGATGCAGTGTTGGTGGTCCAGGAGAGGTCTTCGCTGATGTGCACCCCCAGGAATTTGGTGCTGCTTGCTCTCTCCACCACAGCACCGTCGATGGTCAGTGGCAGGTGTTGGGTGTGACCTCTCCGGAAGTCAACAACAATCTCTTTGGTCTTGCTGACGTTCAGCAGGAGGTTGTTGTCCCTGCACCACGTGGTCAGATGGTCGACCTCCAACCTGTATTGAGTCTCGTCGCCCTTGGTGATGAGACCCACCAGAGTTGTGTCGTCAGCAAATTTCACTATGTGATTGTTGCTGTAGGTTGCAGTGCAGTCATGCGTCAGCAGGGTGAAGAGCAGCGGACTGAGCACGCAGCCTTGGGGGGCCCCTGTGCTCAGTGTGATGCTGCTTGAGGTATTGTTGCCAACACGTACTACTTGAGGCCTCTGACAGAGGAAGTCCAGTAGCCAGTTGCAGAGGTAGGTACTGAGTCCCAGTTTGTCAAGTTTGCAGATGAGTTGTTGTGGTATTATGGTGTTGAATGCAGAACTGAAGTCTATAAACAGCAATCTCACATATGAGTCTCCTTTTTCCAGGTGGGTGAGGGCTGGGTGGAGGGCAGAGCAGATTGCATCCTCTGTAGACCGCTTGGCTCGGTATGCAAACTGGAAGGGGTCCAGGGTGGGGGGGAGAATGGATTTGATATGTGACATGACAAGCCGCTCAAAGCACTTCATGATGATGGGTGTCAGTGCCACAGGGCGGTAGTCATTGAAGCAGGATGGAGCAGTTTTCTTCGGCACAGGTATGATGGTGGCAGCTTTGAAACATGATGGGACGATGGCTTGCTTCAGGGAAGTGTTAAAGATGTCTGTGAAGACATCCTTAAGCTCCCCTGCGCAGTCCTTCAGCGCACGACCTGGGATGTTGTCTGGACCTGTTGCCTTACGGGTGTTGATAGCAGCAAGTGTCCTCTTCACGCTGTCGGCAGAGAGGCACAGGGGCTGCTCATGTAGAGGGGGATGGGTCTTCTGTGGGCAGGTGCTGTTTTGTGCTTCAAAGCGAGCAAAGAAGCGGTTCAGGTTGTTGAGCAGAGGGATGTGTGGTGTTGTGTGGGCCTATTGCTTTTGTGTAAGTGTGTGGTTGTCCTGTTGTTGCTTGTTGTCTCCGTATCTGACGAGCTGTATGGTGCAAGATTAATTTGTAAAATGATCAATAAAAACATCTATCTATCTTTATCTCTTTAACCCTTTAACTGGCACACCATGATAAAAGTGATGACAAAAATATTTTGTTGTTTTATCTTGCTCTATTAGGCTGTAGTATGAAAAATCTGTGAATTTTTTTCCAAAGTAAGTAAGTATACTTTTTTGATCCCGTGAGGGAAATTTAGATCTCATTGGTGGGCATTTATCCCAATCCGTGAATTAGTGAAACACACTCAGCACACAGTGAGGTGAAGCACACACTAATCCCAGCGCAGTGAGCTGCCTGCTACAGCGGCGCTCGGGGAGCAGTGAGGGGTTAGGTGCCTTGCTCAAGGGCACTTCAGCCGTGCCTACTGGTCGAACCGGCAACCCTCCGGTTACAAGTCCGAAGCGCTAACCAGTAGGCCACGGCTCCCATTCAATTTCTATGAACCTCTACCAAACGGTTGAGGTGCCAGTTTAGGGTAAAAGTCAGTTATCTGACTTTGGCATGAGATTATTGTCTTTTTCCCAAAAAAAGTGGTATTATCTTGTAGCCCAGAGCTTAAGAAAAATCATGTTAACAAGAAATAAACTCATTCCCACTGTACCTGCAGACCACTTAAGTGAATTTACCATTGAAATGAATGGGATTTTATGGATTTAGGTGAAGAATGTGTACACATAATACATTTTGGTCTGTACCATGAAGAGAAAACTGATTCAACTATATAAACCATATATTTTCTGAAAGCTTAGACCCTCAGGATGTGATCTAACATGACATGAGACATGTCCCACCCTCCTCATTAGTATGCAGCCCATGCATAACACATTGGGTATTGGTACAGTAAATCGGTATATGGCTGATACCTTTGGGTCTGTGCCATTTAGGAAAAACTGGTTCAACTATATATACACCATATATTTTCTGAAAACTTAGACCCTCAGGATGTGATCTAACATGACATGAGCCATGTCCCACCCTCCTCATTAGTATGCTGCCCATGCCTTACACATTGGGTATTGATAAATCGGGTATATGGCTGATACCTTTAGGTCTGTGCCCTTTAGGAAAAACTGGTTCAATTATATAAACCATATATTTTCTGAAAGCGTAGACCCTCAGGATGTGATCTAACATGACATGAGACATGTCCCACCCTCCTCATTAGTATGCATCCCAAGCATAACACATTGGGTATTGGTAAATCGGTATATGGCTGATACCTTTGGGTCTGTGCCATTTAGGAAAAACTGGTTCAATTATATAAACCATATATTTTCTGAAAGCGTAGACCCTCAGGATGTGATCTAACATGACATGAGACATGTCCCACCCTCCTCATTAGTATGTTGCTCATACATTACACATTGGGTATTGGTAAATCGGGTATATGGCTGATACCTTTAGGTCTGTGCCCTTTAAGAAAAACTGGTTCAACCATATAAACCATATCATTTTCTGAAAGCTTACACTCTCAGGATGTGATCTAACATTACATGAAACATGTCCCACCCTCGTCATTAGTATGCGGCCCATGCTTAACACATTAGGTATTGGTAAATTAAGCGTATGGCTGATACATTTTGGGCTGTACCATGGAGGAAAAACAAATTAAACCACCTAAACCATACATTGTCTGAAAGCATAATACCCTCAAGATGTGAAGTGACATGGGTTTTGACATTGGTCACCCTCCTCATGACATGATAGCCCAAAACGGTATTAGCCACTATTTACCAATACCCAATGTATTATGCATGGGCAGCATACTAATAAGAAGGGTGGGACATGTCTCATGTCATGTTATATTACATCCTGAGGGGTCTAAGCTTTCAGAAAATATATGGTTTATATAGTTGAATCAGTTTCCCCTTCATGGTACAGACCAAAATGTATTGAATTGCATTGAATTAGCATAGATAATAAGCCTATTTGATATATTTCATGTGTATGCATGCTTTTTAAACATATATATGCTGTGTTTAGAGTACATGAAATACATGGCACTTGGCTGTGACATCAGAGTGTCACAACTCTCACTTTCTTTATGGCTCCGGGCCTATCTATCTACACGAGCTAGAAGAACATATGATTGGGGTTGATGGTTTGGGAGACCATAGTCATCCATAGCTAGATAGTTGGATTATCCTTCTTAAAATTCCAAATGGTTTTCTTACATCAGAGCTTGAGAGAGCAGCTTCAAGCCGACATCAAACCACCATCACTTTCACAATCTCTTTCCATCATTAGTCATGACTGTCATTTTTGATGAGTGTGCTCCCCTCTCTCTACCAACCACCACCTGTACTCATAGCACACCCTACTCTCTTGTGGTCTGCACCGAACTCCTCTGCCTGAAAACCATATGATTCAGTAGACGAGCATTCTGTGAGGTAATACCCAACCAGGCGGTCTACAGACACACTTATTTGTGGATTTTATGCAACCCGTCACACCCCAGCACCACGCCTTCCTGAGCCTTGGCCTAGTTGGGTTCGGCACCAAACGTTCCCCTGCATCCCTCCCATCGCAAACATCTCATGCCTCAGAATTGCCCAAGTGCTGTACATGCTCTGATGGATGGGTTGGAAGAGAGGAAGGAACCAGGGAGTTTAGTGAAAACCTGGCAGTGGACCACTGTGTTGTAAATGTTTAACAATGTTGAATGTTACAGCTGTTGTGGGAGCTACAAACTGTAAAACGTCTTTACTGTCCCCCTGCGTTGGTGCTGGCGGTACATAGAGCTGATTCACTAACTGCTTGCTCTGACCGTCCTGGTTAGAACTGTTGTTTAGAAACAACAACCAACTATTTTGTAACATACTATTTAAGTTATTTAAGATGCATGAGGAGGCTAAATGTTGTGTATAGTTCTTGTAAACTTTCTTCATTATCCTAGTGATACATCGCTGTATATTAAACAGATGACTTGATGTTGGGGAAGAGTCAGGGGCCGGGCACAGCTGAAAGCAATCCCAGAGAATGGATGAAAGCACATGAATCAGTTGGTTGTTGCAACAGTATCCGTGCATTTGAAGTTACACTGGCCGGATTCAAGCATAAAGATGTCTCATACAATAAGACGATTTAGCTCAGCAAAGGCCTATTCCCCCGTGTCCTTTAGTGCAGGCCCTTTGAAGTCGACAGCAAGGGGAGTAAAGGAACAATTTAAAACACTAGAGGTAAAGACAAAAGGGAAATGAGGAAATACATCTGATCCCTGTCTGAGTAACAACCAAGACACCTGAAGTTTTGTTGCATTACTGAACACAGGCCAGAAAAACATGTGGTCATTCCTCGAGTGGCGCACCAGAACACCTCTTGACTTTGCAGGCCTGTTTTGAGAACTTGAGTCCTTTTTCTCTCTGCTGTGCGCGCATCCACCTCTGTGTGCCATGTCCAGTCCAGTGTGGTGGAACATAGCCGCATTGGCAGGCCCATTCCCACACAGGCAGCAGCATAAGGCTACGGTGACTGGCGGGGCTGCAAGGAATGACTCAGTTCTGAAGACTTTTCCATCAGGGCCTCAGCACTCAGCGTCTCACGAGAAACACCCACCATAGAGAGAGAGAGAGAGAGAAAGAGAAAGAACCTGGCAGAATGCAACATTGTGACGCTACTCCCAACTGTCAGCTATGCTCACATATTTCATTCTCTAGTCACTGTGTGGGAATTTATTTTGCCTATACTGTGAATCACTGGAAATTGGGAGATTGGCATGCTGGGATATTACGTCTTGGAGGCAGTCATCATGAATCAGTTTGATTAAATGGCACTCTGGCAAGTTCTACTGAGTTTTTCTCCATGGCCTGCTTTTCTAGTGTGAATCAAACACACAACATTGCAAGCAACTATTGCTAAATACGCTGGCTTGGTCGGTGTACCTTTTTTTTAAAGGGACACCAGGCAAGCCTGATGCTTTTCCTCGCTCGGTCTGAAGCTCTTTTCCTTTTCTTTGTGTCTTCTGTCAAGGGTTTTCGCTGCTTCTTCGCAGGCTCTGCCATTATACACACGTTTGCAACAATCTCTAGCGTTTCGTTAGCCTGCCTCTGTGCTGTAAACTGATCCTGCTTCGGTCGGCGGGTAGGATACACCGAACTTGTAAGTGGGATATTCTTCCTTAATCCATTACAGGGCGAGAGAGCCTTCATTCGCCCCGTAATGAGTCATTTAACCATATACAGACTTACGAAGATGATTAATTAACACGAAAACGTTGCCTGGTGTCCCTTTAATAGACCATGGCCATGGTTTTATGTGTGTGCTAGTGCCCCCAGTTTTGCAGCAGCAGCTCTTGCTTCATGTCCAAGCTCCATAAAATAGATCAAAAAAGGGCTGCGAGATACAGTGCCCCTTAGTGTGCCTACTGTCTTAAATATACTGTTAAAAGATGATTTATATCTTAGATGTGTCGGGGGGAGGCTGCCATTAATTTTTGAGCAAGTTCAGAGTGCAGCTGCTGAACACAAGAAGGTCCAAAATGTCATCTGTAATTTCTCAACAACAACTTAGCCCGTGGAGATGGATAATTACTCCCAGAGGAGCTGTGTTCAGAAGCATTCATAGGCATTTTCCTCTGCCCCCTGCTAAGAAGTCATTAGGACCCACTGGTGTAACAGAGAAAGAGCTTTACTGCCACCCTGTGGTAGATTATAGCATTACCGTTTACAGTCTAATAATTCTCTAACCTCATTGCATGAGAAATATATCTCATAAAAAATGCTTTGACTAATTTGAGAATGTTTTGTACTCCAGTTGATTCCATTGAACATGCTACTCAGAAACCACACAATTGAAAATGCCAGAGCTGTAAACATTTATGTCAAAGATTTTAGACTGGCATGGAATGTCAGGATTGGCATGGTGAATAGCAATGGTGGCAGTATGTACAGTATGTCTGTGTGTGTGTGTGTGTGGGGGGGGGGCATTCACACAACACACAATAACATGCAACCATCACCACAACCTTTGTTAGCTTTCTAAATAGCGTTGTGTGTTCTTTGCATTCTTTTTATTCAGACAGCAACTAAAATGAGCATGAAGATGACCTTTTAAAAAACACAATTGAGTTTTTCATGAATGAGATGTTTTAATGGCTTTTTGGAGCCAGAATGTCCCTTGTTTTGCTCCCTTGTCCACAGAAAGCCAGGTTGAACACCTTCGAAGGTAAAGTAGCTCACCTTACTCTGCTGGCCGCAAGGCTCACTCCTGAATTAAATTACCCTCCGCTCAGCTGTCTCCTAGTGAAATTCACATTTCCTGTACATCCATAGCCCCTGCAGAAGCAGCACAGACACAATGTGCTAAGCAGGCTGATAATATTGTGCTGCAGGGAAACAACCATTCAGGCTCAGCCACAATGGAAGAAAACGGAAAAGTTTCCTCTTAATTTCTCTCTTCTTCTCCTCTTCCTGCATCTTCTCTGTCTTGCTCTTTGTCTTTCCCTGAGCTATTAAAGGTGCTACATTTTACGGTAATCAATACCAGTTTGCTTGAGGTGCTTTTTTTTATTGGCCTTTCATTGGTTTTATGTGTGTGCTAGTGCCCTCAGTTTTGCAGAAGCAGCTCTTCCTACTAATGTTTTATGTCTAAGCTCCATTGATCAAAGGGCTACGAGTTACAGTGCCCCTCATCCTTATTAAAATAAAATAAAAATAAAAATTCTACAATAATAATAATAATAATAATAATAATAATACATTTAATTTGTATAGCGCTTTTCAAGAAACTCAAAGACGCTGTACCGTTTTTACATTTGTACATAACAAACAGACAAGGGACATGGACAAGGTTACATAAACAGAAAGAAAAACACACAGGTACTCGGACAAAGCAATGAAAAAAGAAAAGCTGAAAAACCAGGAAAAAGCAAGTTTGAAGAGGTGAGTTTTGAGGGCCTGTTTGAAGGATGGTAAGGTGTTTGACTGTTTAATGTGGTCGGGGAGGGCATTTCAGAGGGGGCGTGCAGCAGCTAAGAAGGCCCTGTTGCCCCAGGTCTGGAGCTTGATCCTGATGTCTTGAGGGTGTTTGCATCAACGGACCCGAGGCTGCGGGTGTGATTGTGGTGGATGAGAAGGCTGGATAGTTATGGAGGGGCAAGGTTGTTGGTTGGTTGGTTGTTGTGTGTTGGACTAGGAACTCGAGTTGTCTGGCCTCCCTCACATCACTCCACGTTATATTGGTGAATTAATCCTTTCTAATTGAGGTTGCAGGTCCAATATTTTGTGAAGCTCAGTGGTTCCAATTGTTTTAGTGTTGGTGAATGGTGACCCCTAGTGGCTTTTGCTGAACAAAGACAACATACTCTTTTTTTTTTTTCAAATCATGTAATAGATTGTAGTATGCTATTGTATTGCAAATAAACAAGCATTTTAGATCGCATTCACCCTGGTAGGCTATTTTTTTGAATTGATGAATGTTAGATGCTAGGCCTTCGTCTCGTAACTGTGAGGGGGGACATCAAGATTCAGCCAGTGAGAGTTAGCAGAAGATAGGCTGAATCACAATGTCCCCCCTCAGACATTGATGTGTGTCCCCGCTAACTTCATGAGGGCTTAGGACTGTCCCACTGTGGAATTGCGAAGTGCACAAGGGCTCGCTCGCACTCTTTCTGTGGCCTTTATGTAATTTGGCCAAGGGAATTACTAACCATTCATAGCGCTGAGCTGTGAAACATGGGCTACCCAAAGGTCGGCTGGAAGAATGTAAAGACATCTGTAAACGAATGCTATGAAACGGAAACGTGTTTTTAATTTAAAAACGTCCCAGGTGCTGTCCCATTACTGTCATTATGCCGCTTTCATGATACATCAGATATTCAGAAATCCTGACCAAATGCTGACCAGTGGGCCACGGCTGATGTGCCCTTGAGCAAGGCACCTAACCCCTCACTGCTCCCCGAGCACCGCTGTTGATGCAGGCAGCTCACTGCGCCGGGATTAGTGTGTGCTTCACCTCACTGTGTGTACACTGTGTGCTGTGTGTGTTTCACTAATTCACGGATTGGGTTAAATGCAGAGACCAAATTTCCCTCACGGGATCAAAAGAGTATATATACTTATATATACACATGTGACTGAAGAAAACTGTACCGACTACTGTCACTATCGTATTCTCCAACCACAGTGGCCTCCCTTGCAATTATAGTCTAGATCAATTTTTAAAAGAAATTAACACTGAAGGCAAATCATGTTAATTTTTGGCATACAACATTTTTAGGGGTTTTGAAGGGTGCTGAATTCAAATCTTCTGTATGCCAGGCTCAAAAATGTCCCATAATGCCTCAAAATGGAGAAATCCAATATGGCCGCCACCAGGTCAAAATCTAATTAATCACTTATCTTTTGGACTGTACAAGGTAAAAACCTGAATGTAATGTGCTTTTATAGGTTTTCACATATAGGGAATTCAATGTCATGCTCAGATTTAAGATCAAGACTAGAGAAAATGCTTGAAATGAATGTACATGGTTAAAATTGTTGTCTCGGATAATGAATAATTCATGAAAAAAAGAGGACCATGAAACAGGTTGATGGCTTTCTGAAGAATTGACTTAGCCTGGGTGTTCCCATGCTGCCTTGCGCGCAATTTGATTCACACTGCTAAGGCAGCCTGGAGACCATGGAGCAAATTTTCGCCTGAGATAGGGGACCAATCACAGAACAAGGGGGAAAGCAAGACGATGATGAGCTATGCACAGACGCATTTGATAGACATCCGTGGCACCCAATAAACGGATCTGGGCATTTTTTTCAAATACGAGAAAATTAACGTTTGGTTCCCAGACCATGTCTCATTGAGAAGTGGTGGCGCTAGCCAGGCTAGAATTTACTTGAAACATGTTTAGAAGCAAGGTTGATTACCATATTTTAACCATCTATTTATATTATTTATCTGTATTTATCTGTATTGTAACTATATTTACCTATTTATTTAGTAATTAATCCATTATATTCTTGGTATGAAGAGGTAGGCTACACACTTAGGCTATCCTAATCATCCTCATCCTCCTCCTCTCCAGCAGTGTTCTGACAGGTGCTGCTGCAGCTGCATGACTCCATGCATAACATGCCACTTTTCCTGCAACTGCAGCGCTGGCTTAGACATCCCTTGAAGCAACCACAGGAGGTGATCTCCTTACAAGCTTTTGGAATTGGTGGAAGAGATAGTAGCTGTGGCACCAACTGATCATCCACATTTATCCATCCCATTTCAGGAGCTGGAGGGAGATCAGGGTGTGACATGTCAGCCTGATTCCATACCATGGCTTGGTAATGAGCCTGCATGATATGGAATTTTGCTGCATCCGAAGGTGGTGGTATAGTGTCCTGTGAATGACCAATACAGAATAACTTGACTCTCGCTTTATCACAGCATCTAAGTAGATAGGTAGATGAGGTAGATACTTCTATCAAAGTATCTACCTCAGGCACACCGTAGATCTTACAGATTAACGCCTCAGTTGACCTCAGTATATCTTCTGTTATAGGGCCCTTCCCAAGTCCAAGAAGATCAGTATGATGACTGAGAAACACCTGCCAGGCTGTTTTCTTGCTGTGGCCACTGAACTGAGACACACCATCACAACCAGTGACAGCATGGAAAGCAAGTAATGTTTGTAACTGATCAGGAGACAGACAGCAACTTGTGAATCTCATACACAGGCAAATACTTAGGGGCCTTTGAGGTGCCAGCCTTTATGTAGAGATATTTACATTGCATTTTCTCATAGTGTGCCAGAAGCAGAAGAAACACATGTGTATCTCGTGCTGACACAACAATTGTTTCCATGTGAGCATGCATGCAGTGTAAAATCAGACGTGTCAGCTTCCTCGTGGTCAGCCTGTAGAGAGGAGATTGTGAGCGTGGGATCTGATGACATAACAGTGGTTGCCTCTGTAAACCCCCCAGACACTACAATCACTGGTTCTCCTTTTGGGCTGTGTTTGATGAGATGGTTTGAGAAGAAAAGAGCCAGATCCGCCTTGTCCTCAAGTGCCATAAAGTTGTACCAATCTTTTGGTAAAGCCACTGACTCATTTTCACTTTTACGACATATGGGTTGGTGGCGCTGTTTTCTCTTAATCCTTGTACCTGCTTTTAATTGATTGTTTTTGGTACCTGTCAAAGACTACATCAACTCTCTGAAACGTTACTCCTATCTTGCAAACTGTGTTTGAAAACATGCGGGCATATTCACCAAAAGTTGTTAGGTCAGGTGATTTTCCAAGTGCCATCACAAGTGCTTGGCCATTAATGAGCAAGCAGCTGGGTTTAGCCAGGGTGACATCTGCGGAGGTTTGGACTTGTGTTGTCAGAATGTTGACCATTATAGATTTGTTGGTGGAATGGAGACAGCCATTAGTTGTTGTCAAAGACAGTGGAATGGACATGAGTTCATGCTGGAGGATGTTTTCCAGGTTGATCTTGCGCCCCGCTCTATAAGCTGTTATGAGCCTTTGTAGAATGCTCCTGTCCACTTTGATAGTAGTACTTTGCTTGCCCTTGGAATGTTGCACAACTTCATGCAGTGAAGTAAATGTCTTAGCTTTATAATATAAGAGGCAAATTTTCCTTCTTCTGCTCAACCATAGTAAGCAGTTCTAATAACTCATTTATGCGTTTCCTGTATTTGAACACACTTTTTTTGTTAGTCGGAATTTTTAAAGTCAGGTCTTTCGAGTTTATGGCCGGCATTTAAAAAAAAAAAGACAGAGATGGGGAGGGTTTTTACTGTACTGCCTCTTCCTCCGTTGCTTCTACCTCTGTGTCACTGGCTCTCCGCACCCGGGGTCCTCACCTGTTCATTACAGTGCATGAAAATGCACTGTTCTGTTATCCGAAGTCTTCTTCTTCTTCTTCTTCCCACCAAATTTCTGCGTCTAATTCAGCTTTAACCGTTTAACGTAGAAACTTCGTTCAAACTTTGTAACGTAGGTCTTGAAAAGGACACGTGGGGAATGTATTTTTCACTTTTGTAAACTTTATACTTTTTGAAATATTAATAAAAAACAAGCTTATTTTTCCCCATAGACTTTGTATTAGCATCACAATGGACTAATTAACTTGATTTGCACCTGTATCAACTTCCAGCTGCTCACTACTAGGACCCATCAAAGGGCCAGTTAAACTGATTGCACCTGTATCAACTGCTTTCTGCTTAACTAGGCCAACTCTCTCTGTGTCTCTCCATTCTACAAGGATATAAGGCCTAGTCCACACGTACCAAACCGATCTTTTTTTCCTCCGTCTTCCCTGGAACCGTATCAAGAATATTTGCGTCCAAACGGATCCATCTCAACACGTTACTTCATTCCCCAGGCCTATAGGTGGCACTGTGTCTTTACAGAAATTCACCAAAACTTGCGCTTTAAAAACAGACAGAATAGGCTACGGTGAAATGGCTAGTGCAAGGAAACCAGAATTGTTTGTGTGGACTGATGGTGAACTGTCAACTGTAGCCAACTGTAAAACTAATACACTTTATTTTACGGTTTGTGAAGGGTGCAGTCCCGTCCTTTATTTGGCTAACGCAGGTAGGTCTATTAATCACCTTTACTTTCTTTGGTTGTAGGATAGTCCGTGATTCACATTAGTTTTGGCTATCACCGCAATTAGGCTACTAAACGCAAGGCTTACCCAAGTTCTAGGCTATTCTGTCGCCACATTTATAATATTGCTATAAAACCTTCGTTAGTAACAGTCAATACTTTTGCCTGCATCAAATCGTGCATTCGCATTCAGTGTGCTACCATCGGCTTAACGTGAGAACACCGGGAAAAACAGTGTTCAGTCCACCAAGTCATAAGCTATCGGCGCTGCGCAGCATCAGTTGTGATATTTATCTTAACGGAGTGTAATCGTAGGTAATGTCATGTATGAAAACTAGTATTGTTAGGCAATACTATAAGTGCAAGTCCAGGGCAGCTGAGGTGTGGCGATGACATCATCGATACGCAAGCAGGATGTGCGGTTTCGCTGTCTAAACAAACTCAAACGGGCTACGGTTTCAGATTTCTCCACTCTGGGACCAGGTTTCAGAAAAGTGCGGTTTTGGGCAGTGCGTTTACAGGATTCGTTTGGACGCTCGGCCAAGACGAAGCAAAACCTCTGCGTTTAACCTAAAAAGCGTCTCCGTGTGGACAGGCCCTTAGGCACATTCCATCCAACTTTCTATCCATTCATCCTCTTCAAACCATTCACTCATCCACCCATTAAACTATACATCAACATCCATTAAACAATCTGCCTATCAACATCCATTCAACTTTCTGTCTATCAACATCCATTACACTATCTACATTCAACTTTTAAACTATATACTCTGTCTCAGGCTTTAAGCATACAATCTGGCTCTCTTAAGACTACTATTTCCTCAGCCCACAACTGTTTCAAAATACATCTCCTCACTACAATAATTCACTATTAAATAATTTAACTATTTAAACTACTCAACTATTTAACTGTTCAGCCATTTCAACTGTCAGTTGTTATCAACTATGACTCCTGCCAACTGTTTCCCAATAAAAGTTTGTTTGGCATTTTATGTTAATATACAGTATGTTTATATTTTCATGCACTGGTAATTTCCTCAAAATTACATTTTCTAGTTCCTATTAAAAGTCCCTATCTCCGGTTCCCTCCTGCGCCAAGTTCACCCACTGAATCATCACCATCTCCAAGCTCACCTGCCTCAAGCTCCCTCAGGCTGCCACCTTCTCCTGACTCCCCTGGGTCCTCTCAACAACAACAACACGTTACATTTATATAGTGCAAAACAACTGGCTTATTACTCACACTTATGTTTTACTATCTGCGTTGTCTGGTCATCCTAGCTCAACTCGTTTCACTAATGCCAATCCAGGATGAGTAGGAGCGACTATGTCAAGCCAGGTGTAAGTAATTCAGGATGTGTGCACCTTCTCGTTTCTGCTCCAAAGTGCCCACGGTTGGAATAAAAAAGACACGGAAAATAGCGTCATTCACACAAAGTGAACAACCGCTTTTGATATAGACTAACAATGAAGTAAAGTTATCCTTTTTGGAATGGGGAATCATGGCTATTTCTGTAAAACAGCAGAAGTAGGCGTGGTAGACCAACTGAATGCAAATTTACGTATGCACCCACGTGTGAGTGCTTCCTTGTCTCGGCACGCAACATCATTAAGAAAGCGCTTGCCACTGCAAAGATGCACATAGTATGAAATACCTTAATATTATAGTTGAAAATACCTTCGAAAACTTGCCCCTCCACTCCTAATCAACTACAATAGGCTATTCATCAAACGTCTATCAATAAAATAAGCAAACAATGAGTACCTAGGCCTATGTTAATAATTATAAGGCGATCACAATTAAAATAATATCCATATGGTAGTAGGCAGACAATCTGTTTTGTTTTGCGAGCAAATACATTTAGCAAATAGTTTATAAATGGAATAAAGCTCCTTAGGGAGGTCTGATGTGAATGACAGCTAGCTGAACCAATAAGACCACATAATTACCATTAGAATTAACTTAGCTTGGCTGTTAGCCTGGTCAGGTGCAGAGAATAAATCCCCATGGTAATTTATGTGCCATCTCTTTTGTGAAACCAAGTCAAGGCTAAATTCATCCAGGATAACATAAAAATCCCAGCTTAATCCCTTATCTAGGTTTTGTGAAATACCCCTCTGCTCAAACAAAAGGTGTGCGCATGCATTTAGTTCTGCATTGAGTTGATTCTGATGTGTGTTTACGTGTTTACAAAGTTAACTTTACAAAAAATTGTAAATAGCCTACTGTCATGCAGTTAATGGGATACTGTGCAGAGTTGGGAAGTTATGGTAGGCCAATTTGGTGTGAATACACACACAAAGGAAAAATTGTCTCTCGTTGAGTATCCAGTGTGTATGGCCGTACACCTGCAGGCGCCCCTGGTCTAATCAGCATCTTGATATGCCACACCTGACACAAATTCTCAAACAATATTTGAGAGAAATAGGCCTTTTGTGTACATAGAGAAAGTCTTAAATCTTTGAGTTCAGCTCATGATGAATGGGAGCAAAAACAAGTGTTTGTGTTTATAATTTTGTTCATTGTATTACTGTATACTCCCTAATTAATTAGGTATATGATGTCATGTTAATGACTGTCACTCTAATCAGGTGACTAATGTGATATGTTCTTCCATATAAGTAGGGGCCCCTGGGTGCAGCTCAAATGCTCAAACATGGCTGCTTTACAGCGCATCATAGAGCTCAATAATAGGAGAAGGCCCCAGAGAAGTCATTCATACCAGATGAATGCATACATTCGTATGTCCTTTAAATGTCCATTCAGATGAGGCAATTTTAAGAAAATACAGGCTGCCAAGACAGACCATCAGGCAAGGCAGCTCATTGACAGGTTGGGTCCCCAGCTCCAGCGACCAACAGGGCGCACATATGCACTTACCCCAACAGTGCAGGTGTTGGCTGCCCTGCGGTTTTATGCCACAGGGAGCTTCATGGAGGTAGTCGGAGATGGTCTGGGCCTCAGTAAGCCCTCGGTGTGCTGTGCTGTAGCAGCAGTTACACCTTTGCTGCTATAGTATGCGCAGTCCATGAGCTTCCCCACACTGTAAAAAATAATAAAGTAATGGTTACTTGAAAAAAGGGTGGAAACTCGTTGCCTTAAATAAGTTAAGTAAACAAAACTTTTCTCTTTCAAGTTATGTTTACTTGATGTCTACAAGTAATGCTTACTTAGAAGAAGTTATCCTTACTTAAGACTTTAAAGTTCTGGTTACTTACTTCCAACTAGTAAAGTTTACTTCATGCCCTCAAGTAAAGCTTACTTGAAACAAAGTTGTATTTACTACTGTTAAATGAGTTACCCTTACTTTGAGTTGTAAAGGGTACTTTATGTTGGATAGTAAAGTTTACTTGCAGAATATACACAAATAGTTGGCACTATTAGATTAGATAACTTTGTCATTTTGCAGAGTACAAGTACAAAGACAACAAAATGCAGTTTGCATCTAACTAGAAGTGCAAAAAACCCAGAAAAATGCAATGTGATATACAAAGACAGGTGGTGCATAGACAGGATAGGAAATATGCGGTGTAAACAGTAGTATACAGTTGGTTTACAGAAGGTGGTTTAGAGTAATATAAATTAGGTATAAATATGTGCAGTGTATTAGCAGAATAAATATGGATATATTTGGTATGAACCATATAGACAAATATGTACAGTATACAGCTATGTGCAGTGTGGTAACAGTACTGTAGTGCAGAAACAGTAACATTATAACAGTAGTAAGAATACGTGTATGTGCAGGATGAATAGTATGAAGAGCAGTAGAAAATGGAATGGCTATATGTGTAATTACAGTATGTACATTTGTAAATAAATAGAACACTATGGGTGGGATAGGGTAGTGCAATTGTCCACGGGGGGTGGGTGTCCCCCGTCAAGGTTTCTGTGGTCATGGTGGACACCTCAACAGGCACAGGCAAGGAGGCATCGGGCGGGGGCTTAGTTGGTTGGTTGTCACCGGGATGCACAGCTAGAGTTCAGTAGGGTGACAGCCGCAGGGAAGGAGCTTCCTCTGAACCTGCTGGTTTGGGTGCAGAGAGACCTGTAACGCCTCCCAGAGGGGAGTGGGGTGAACAGTCTGTGGTTGAGGTGAGAACAGTCTTTGATGATGCTGCGCGCCTTACGCAAGCATCACTTGCCCTGGATGGCCTTGATGGTGGGGAGTGAGGAACCGGTGATGCGTTGGCCAGTTTTCACCACCCTCTGCAGTTTTTTTCGGTCGTATTCTGGTGTAACCTCCATGTTTCAATCAGTAGTGTTTGAGCAACTGACCTCTGACTTCACATCCAAACAAGCACAACTTACATGTCCAGTTCATTGCTCTGCATTTTCAGTTTTCCAACTGCAAAAAGAAAAAGAGGGCAAAATTATTATCAATATGCATCTATTGGCCATGTTTAACTAAAACAGCTGATTAAGTTTATCACATTAAATGTTAATTTAAATTATTTCTCCAGAGACCTAATTAATACTGTTAAGCTAAAAATATTATGATTTGGCAACTTAATTTTCTCTATTGCTTCAGGCCTAGTACATTTATCACAATAGAATTTAAAATGTCAATCATACGTTGGAATTATATGATGCCATTTTGCACCTCAATAACGGCACATTCGTTCAAATTCCACACACTGCAACCTAAGTCCTCTTGCTAAATCACAACAAAGATTTTAGATAAAAGACCATGGCTTTCTCGGTCAGTAAGGTTATGAGTCCAATTATCCTAATTGTTTTATCAATACAGTAGGAATATCGACGTAAACCATACACAGTTTAATCTTTACACGTTTTGAATCAACTTAGCATGCTAGCAAGCGTTTCTCATGAGAAATGGCTAACATTAGAACTAAACTTCATTAAGAGAGCTCATGAAGACAACTGCTATTGGCAAATTTATACAGCCTAGTTTTAGACCCCAGGCGCCACCACTTCCTCATAACTTCGATAACAAAAAATATCAAAGAGCTTGAATACCTAGAATATTTGTTTTCTGCTCAGCATGGTCTGAGGCAGTGTTAACAAAGATCTTTGGTGTTAACTCGCATAGCTGCTATCAGTTAGCTGCAAACTGTTAGCAGCTAGCGCATATATCGGCCACTTAGCAAGTTGAACTTAACATTACCCCAGTTGTTAATGAAACCGAATGTACAGTTTTGCACAAATGCTGTTAGTTCAACCTATACTGTAAACATTTGACACATTAATACATACTGTAAACTTACCGGACAGAGTAAGTCACTGGTGAAGCTGTTACACTCCCATCCCAAAAGTCAGCCACACCGTAACACTGCCGACCGTTGGCTGTGGAATCCAGAATGCTCCCTCTGCAACTGTGCGCGTGTGCACTGCGTGAGTCCAGTTTACTCAGGTCTGAGTTGTGAAGCTTACTCGTGTATCTCAAGTTTTAGACCCCATTGTTGCAAGTTCGGCACATTACTAATGTTACTCTAGTAAGAACACTAGGTCAGCCTATAGTAAGTAAAGTATACTTGTGTTACTGCAGTAAGATGTAGTGTTATTTTTTACAGTGCACCACAGCAGAGAATATTGTGCAGGCCAACTAGGCTTTCCATACGATAGCCCAACTTCCACGGGTGATTGGAGCCATTGATGGAACGCTCATCCCTGTGGCCAGTCCGTCGGAGAACGAGCCCATGTTTATTTGCAGGAATAATAATAATAAGCTTTATTTGTATAGCACCTTTCATACACAGAATGCAGCTCAAAGTGCTTTACATTTGAAGCATGTAACACAATAATAGTCAAACAGCAAAGAAAAGTGATTGATAATGACTGACTATGATCTACTCAGCAACATATCAAAAATATAGAAAATGACGTCATAAGACTGGCAGCCTTAACCCTCTTACCCCCCACAAGCACGCCATATGGCAACTGTGGCAAGGAAAAACTCCCATATTCCAGGAAGAAACCTTGAGCAGAACCTGACTTAATAGGGGGAGCCCATCTGCTTCTGGCTGGCTGCGCCCTCCAATAGTAGCAGATGTAGAATAATCTGAAAATGTAGTCTACAGGATAAGATGAGTTAACTAAAAGCTTTCCTGTACAGGTATGTTTTCAGATCTTTTTTAAAAATATTTACTGAACTCGCCTGCTTGATGTACAGAGGCAGGGTGTTCCATAGTTTGGGGGCATAATGGATAAACGCAGCTTCTCCACTTTGTTTGTGGAGCACTTTGGGTACGATTAAAAGATTTGAATTGGATGATCTAAGTTTCCTTTGTGGTTGATAAGATATTAAAAGCTCAGAGATATATGAAGGTGCTATGCCATTCAGAGCTTTGTAATTAATTAACATAACCTTAAAATCAATTCTATAGGAAATAGGGAGCCAGTGCAGTTCAGCCAACACAGGGGTGATGTGTTCTCTCTTCTTAGTCTTAGTTAAAAGTCTAGCCGCAGAGTTCTGTATGAGTGCCAATTTATTTAGATGTTTTTTGGGAAGACCAGTGAAAAGTGCATTGCAGTAGTCTAACCTGCTAGTGATAAAGGCGTGAATTAGTTTTTCTGCATCTTGTTGAGTTAAGAAGGGCCGCACTTTGGCAATGTTTCTCAAGTGGAAATAGGCAGCCATTTTTTACCATTTTTCAGACATGTCTGAGTAACTTTACTGATATGGGGCTTAAAACTTAACTCTGCATCTAGGATGACACCGAGGCTTGTTACTTTTGATTTGACCTGGTGTGCCAAGTTCCCCAGATTACTAAGAATAATATCTCGCTTTAGTTTTGGTCCAACCAGAAGTACCTCTGTTTTGTCATCATTTAGTTTCAAAAAGTTTTTGCTCATCCACTGATTAATGGAGGTTAGGCATGCAGTGAGGGAGCAAAGGCCATCTGGGTTAGTTGGCTCCACAGAGATATACAATTGGGTATCATCTGCGTAGCTGTGGAAGTTTACATTATGCTGACTTATGACGTTTCCCAATGGAAGCATATATAGAGAAAATAGCAGGGGACCAAGGCAGCTCCCCTGGGCCACACCAAAAGGCAGGGGTACCCTGCCATCAATGTTCAGGTGATGTGCGATGCATGTGGCCTGTTCACCAGCGTGGTGGCAAAATGACGTGGGAGTAGTACCCATGACTCCTTTGTGTGGGCCAACTCTGGGCTGCATGAGCTGGCCGAAGATGGGCGGTTTGGCGACAGCTGGTTCCGGGGTGGCAGTGGTTTTCCTCTTTGCCCCTATCTGCTGACTCCCGTCTTGCCGCCAACAACACTAGCGGAGCAGAGGTGTAATGAGGCACATGCTCGACTTGTACCCGCAGCGTAGTGGAGAGGGCCATTGGGGTGTGGAAGTTATGGTGGTGACCGCTCTGCTACACAACCTGGCAGTGCAGGCCAATGCTCCTGTTCCCGACGAGGAGTGGCTTCAGGAGGATGTTCCACCCGAGCCAGGCAGACCCATCCTGCTGGAACAGAAGTTAGGAGAAGCCTCATTAATCATTTATTTGCCAACTGATATTGGTTCAGTTGTACTACATTTATTTGTTTGGTTTCTTTCATTTTGTCTTTTTTTGGCTAACAAACGAAAATGTACAAACAATACATGAACATGTAGCTAAGAGTGGGGGATGCAGTGCATACAGACTTCAGGGATAATGAGGAGCCACAGGCTGGCAGCAGAACAAATGCTCGAGTCTACCAGCGAGGGGAAAAATAAAAAAGATGCACATTTTAAAAGTGCGAGCAAACTTTCAACGTTGCTATACTAAGGAGGCAACTCTTATTTTAGAGACTGCTCAAATGACTCTTTTAACCTGTATGGATGTGATAAAAGCTGTGGAGGATAAGATGCTATATACCGGGAACGAGTTGCACGGACGGCACTCACTTTTTAAAAGTAACATTCTTTAGGGACAATGTATCCCTATAGTTTGATACAGAGAGGGCCGGGGTGTGTCGGTTTAACACTAGTGTTAACAATAACAACTAAAGTGTTCTCGTTGACTGAAAGGGAGGGAAATCGGTGATTTTGTTTGATATTGACATAGCAACGAACCGTGAATGTAACAATATTGTGCAGGCTACGGTTATGGAGTCAAGTGAGGTGGAAAGTTATATAGGCTAAATTACTCAGATAGACCTACAATATTACATTTTGAAAATGAACGAACTAAAATAAAATACAACCGCATCAGAGGGATCAAAGAGCCGCATGCGGCTCCGGAGCCGCGGGTTGCCGACCCCTGCTCTATATCCTGGTCGCTGAGCTTCTGGGCTTGGCAATTAATGCAGACAGTGGAATAAGAGGAGTTCCGGTTGAGGCTTTTAGTGTTCTGAATTCTGAGACTAAAATATACTGATGATGAAGACAGTATAAATAATAGTATGAAAGTTTTAGATTTTTATTGCAAAGGGTCTGGAGCAAGAATGAATGTGGGCAAAACTGAGTTCATGAGGTTAAGAGGGGGAACTCTGTCAAGGGTGTGCCTTTTAAGGAAGTTCAAAATGACTTAAATTCTGGAGGTTAGAGTAGGGCCGGATGAAGTTTTGACCACCAAGCAAACATGGGAGGAGATGATTGGCACAGCAAAGCAAAGATTAGCTTTTTGAAGGAGGAGGAGCATCACGCTCAAGGGCAACATTTTAGTGCTGAACTAACTTTTTGTCTAAGATATGGTAAGTCCTTGGCTCAGTCTGTTTGCCAATACCTGTTGCAAATGTTTTTAAACGTGTAGTGACAGATTTTGTCTGGCAAGGTAAGCCATCAAAGGTAAAATAGGATACTCTGATCGGGGCAGTGGAGGAGGAGGGTCTGGGATTGCTAGACCCCATCCTGAGGCTGAAGGCCCTGAGTTAAAACAGTTAAGAGCTTTTTATCCAATAACAACATAGAATGGAGAACAACAACAACATACGTTTTTAGTAAAGACTGAGTAAAGTGGTAGAGTGTCTTCAGCCTCATGGATGGGGTTGAAATTACATGGCTGTTGGCATCCCAGAATTTTATAGGGAAGTTTTAAGGGTGTGGGTAATATTTAGAGAAAGTTTAATCATAAATCCAGTGGGGAGGGAAGCAATTTTAAACCAACCGTTGTTTTTAAACCCAAAATTGAAAATTGGTTGGGGGTCCTATTGGAAGGTCTGGTACAATGCTGGTTTTAGAACTGGTTTCAGAGATCTTTTTTATGAGATAAGGCCAGGGCTCCTGACTTTTCAAGCTTTTGTGGATGACCTAAAAGAAGTAAAGGATGACTACGAGACAGATAAAATAAAAAATACTTCATTAGTGCAATACCAAAGGAATGGAAGGAAAACATTGAAAAGAACAATGATACAGGAAAAGAGGTTTTTGAAATTGTTTTTAAAGAAGGGAACAGGTGTTTTTGATGTGTTTTAAAACAGTTTTATTTATTTTTTAGAAATCTTGCTTTTATAGAACCTGTGTCAAATATTTATTGTTTGAGAAAATTTGTGTAAAGAGGATATATGGAGGAATGTAAGGCAAAGTTTGAAATGTCCAGTCCTGGAGAACTTTGATTTTATGTTGGGTCACAAGTGTGTTTCTAATGAAATGAGGCTTTTCAAGATGGGAACAGTGACTTGTGCAGAATATGTGGAAAAGAGAAAGAAGGAATGAAACACATTTTTCTTGTGTGATGAATTGAAATGTTTTGAGAATAAATTGAAGGTTTTGATGAAGCAGAAGAATATGTGAAAATAATTGGGGAAAAGTGTTTATGTTTGAAGCCTTTAGAAAGCAAAAGAAAAACAGACAAGCAATACAGGTAATTTTAGCGGTGACAGATCTACCTACAGAGGAGTAGAAAAGCAAACAGGTGTAAAAATGTACAAAAAAGTAAAAAAAAAAGTTTCAGTACTCTACCCACCTCTGTCTATTTTAGTGAAAAAGGAGATTTGGAAGTCTCAATAAAGTTTTAATTTTTACTAACCCTTTTATTCAATTAACGTGGGATGGTATAACTTTAAACTTGCCAAATTGTTCTTAAAACCAATGTTGCTTGTCTGTTTTTATGTACCTTGCATATTTATTTATTTATTATTCTTTTGGTTTTTATATTGAGAGCATAAAGCCTAGCCTGATGTTGACATGCTTAAATTCTAGTCAGAATATGATTCTGATACTGCTCCATTGAGACGTAATTATGGGGCGTGTTGCAACCGATACATGTGTGTATAGAATGCCTCTGCACTCAAATGGATAGACCTAACCAATCAGAGCAACGAAATAGCTCACCGTGAGATGTAAGAAGAACACACAAACCATCCTTCTTCTCTACAAATGCCTTAAACATTGTTTTCTGGCCTTTTGTAAAAGTTACTGTGCCGTCAATATCTCCTACAACACTCATTAGCGAAATATAAGAGATAGGCCTACGTAATAGAGTAGGCTATTAGGAAAAAACTGATAGCCTATATCACCTCCGTTTTTAAAAATAATTCCGTTGAACACTGATATGCTGCAAACATGTTATAACCAGCTGGGAAAGGCTGTCGCAAATCCCTCTAACAGCTGGTCAATCAGAGATTTCAAACGAACAAGGGAACAACATGTCACAGTGCAACACAGTGTTTTCCCTTGATAAAAGCGAAACCATGAGTTTTCCCACATCTCAACTTTGGCCAAAGTTTTCAGAAATAATCATTTTCAGTGATAAAACCTCATTGAAATAATATGCATTTTCCATATTAGGTCTTAGAAACCAGCTGTCTCCTTCTAGCCACAGCGTTTTTGTTGCAAACATAATCAACCTAAGCGTGCTCAGATGACGTGATAGATGAGGCGCTTGTTGCTCACCTGTCCATCATCGTAAAGCCCGATTTAATTGGTACGCCCAGCTCTGGGGCGAGCATAGTTGCTCCATAACGGAGCAATGCCAGACGAACTTCCTGACCTCAAATGTTGTGGGCGGGACTAAGTTCGACTGGCACCCAGGCTACATAAAGCCTATTTTTTTTATTTATCCTTTATTTTACCAGGTGATGTCCCATTGAGATATTTAAATCTCTTTTACAAGGGAGCCCTAATATCATTGCAACATTTTGCACATGTGTGATGGACCTCTGGAGTATATCTGTTGGCCCCTGCGTGTTTTGCGAGTGTTGGCCCCTGCTCTTGCCGTCAGGGTTGTGCAGGCGGACCCAAGTGCAAGACTCCTCCAGGCAGAACTTCGAAAAACACACTTTATTGACTGACAAACTTCTAACCAACAGAACTTACTGGGTAAACAGAGAGACAATCCGACAAGGAACAGAGAAACAGGAGGGTAGAAATACACATACCAATTAATAGAAAGACAGAGGACTGGACGAAACCAACGAGACAATAACAGGGAACAGGTGAGGAAGCAGAAAAGGAGGGAAAACTAACAAGACAGAAAGCACAGACTAAATAAGGAGATGGGACAGAGACAAAGACAAGTGACAGGCAGGTAACACAAAGCACATGGGGAACAGACAAAACACAGCACACACAGGACACTACACAAAGTGGCCACCAGGGTTCATCCTGACACTTGCACATTTATTTTGTGTATAGATGTTGGTTTCTGGTGCATGTGGGTCTGTTTATTAAAAAAAGCATATGCACTTCAGAATGAGGGGTCAATTTGCAATTCTGCACATGTTATTTATTTGTGGAAGTGGTAAGTGTATGTATATATCTAAGACCTTGTGATTTTTTGCACAACTGCGTCGTTGCACACTTTTGTATTGTGTATGGATGTTTTGTTGTGTTTTTTGTATTGGTCGTATCTATTGCGTATGCACATGGTTTTAATGCTCTTATTGTACTGTTTGCACATCTGGGGGAAAAAAATGGACTTGAACTGGACATTTTCTTGACAGTGGACAAATATGTCGATTTTTGCCGCTTGCAGGCAGACCAGGGGCCTCATGTACAAAGCTTGCGTACGCACAAAAATGCTGTGTACGCCACTTCTCACGCTCACGTCCGGATGTACGAAGACTGACTTGAAGATTAGAGGATACGAATTAAAAGGGAATGTGAAACCTACAGTATAGCCTACACATATAGATAGAATAGATAGGCTGACTAATAAGCGCGGATATAAGCCATTTCCCTTAGTGTGATTGACTGCATAGGATACTTTGACTTTCCTCGAGTAAGCATTCGCATTATTGTTGTCACACTCCAGAAATCGTAATGTTGTGGCGATGCGGCCTAGATCAACTTTTATTCCACCTCGAGTGCACGATGCGTGGTAGCCTACTTGGACACGATTGATTTAATGTTTTTTTTTTAATTAATGCAGTTGTGTTGTAATGGTTCAAATGCATCAAACCCAGTTATGCGAACCCTGTCACCTACTTGCAGACTGACCAATAATTCTGCCATGGTCTCTGACCCTATAGCTAGCCACTGCTACGCTCTGCCACTACTGTTTTGTTATTAATTACAGATGATAAAGACATAAGATTCTTGCCATTTCGTTGGATAAACACTTCTTTCTACCTCACATTCGCTGGAGATAAACTTTTTATTTTTTATTAATTTGATAATTTAAATTATTAAACTTTGGAGCAAGTTCGAGTATGAATGGATCCACAAATGAGTTTTCATTTTATTAATATTGCGGGATAGGCCATTTTGTCTTCGCAGAGATCTGCGCTCGAGTGGCCTTCTAGTTAGCATATTAAAATAAGTGTGATTGAGGGAGGAGAGAGGGTGGAGTGTAATGCTCATGCATGTACGCTTAATTTCACGTTAATTGGGATGTACGCAGCAGTCCACGCAGCTTTTCTTTGTACATCCCAATTAACGTGAAATTAAGCGCGTGAAATTAACGTGAAATTAACCCCTCATTAAAAAAAAACATTAAATCAATCAGCTTGTTCATTGACAACACTTGCTCAGAACAAGTAGCCTATGCCTAGTCATAGCCTACTTTCCTTCACACGATGACTGACATATTGTCACATTCTAAACATCTCTCACTCCAAATAGGCTTAATCATTTTATTAGCACTAAACAAATTAAAGTGTATTGCATAGCCTATTGTTATAGGTCACTTTTAAAATCATCATATAATGATATCCTGACCATGGATGCATTAATCATTGCATCTGTATTCAAAAATGTCAGGTAAAAAGCAATTAAGCATCCTCTCATTCACCCTGAGAGGAAAGCCCCCTAAAAGGTCCAGGTTAGTGGATGCTCAGAGGTGGTGAAAAAGCCCATTATTGAATTGTCAGTGCCATGTGTCAAATATTTTCTTTTGCAAATCTGAGCAATTATAAATTATACTTTTGCCCCATTTTGACTTACATACTGTAGCCAATAATCAAATGCCTGCTCTCTTTTGGAAAGCTGAGACACTATTGGAAAACAATTAGAATAACTGTGTGATGTAGCCTACTGACACAAAGTTACAAAGGCTAGATTATTATTTTATTTTTCTACTGGATAACAAGCATCTTTGAACTGACCACATTTCAGCCCTCTAGGTCTTGACTTGATATGACTTGAGTCTTAGCATTAGGTCTTGTCATGCTGTGTGCAAAAGTAGATCAATATAGAATGACAACATGAGTACTTTAGACCATTATTTGCCAAGATATGCTCATGCATTTTGTAAAATGCCCTATGAAAACGCCCCATTTGGGTTATCCAAAATGCATACAGTAGGCTACTGGCAATCAAATGCCTACTGCATATGAATCCCTTATAAGCATAATCTTGGCCTCAAATGAAAGGTAATACTCTGAAGTTTCATGCTTGCATTTGGATTGTAGGCTACTTCAGGTTCTGATATAACTACACTAAATATGGAATAATTACAAAAAATACAAATCTTTACAATTTCTATTTCAATTAAATTGGTGTGTATAAGATGGGATATATTTCTGCACAACTAATATTGGATCAACTGTTGACCGACCTGGGGCTGGTGTATGCTAGCTGGTGATGCTAGTTGCGCGTGTAATTCCTCACACCCCTAACCTTAAGAACGGCTCTAACCGCTGAGTTGGAAGCTTGGGCTTTTAGCTCAGTGGTTAGAGCACTCGACTCCCATGCCGGTGTGTTGAGGTGGCGGGTTCGAGGGCCGTGAGCGGCGGACGAAACGACCTCTGGAACATCTGAAGGCATATTATTAAACAGCAACAAAAAGTTGTAGTATTATTAATGAAACACCCCCATTCTCGCAACCCGTCTGACCAGCCACCCCTTTAACCCCCGGACGGGGGGGGGGGGGGGGGGGGGAATTGTCGACGGGGAATGTCACTCTTAGCCTGGAAACCAGACTCTCTGACTTTGCAGAGAGTCTGGCCTAGATCCATAGGCGTTCGTTTATTTCCGGGTGGGAGGGCACAGTTTGAGGTTTAAAATCATTGGAGTTCCTTTGAACCAATCACTAACAACCGGCGTTTCGTCATACAGAGTTAAATACAAAGTTTCTCTGCAGCACGCCCATAACAAGCACGGGT
The DNA here is from genome assembly GCF_018492685.1 of Alosa sapidissima. Taxonomy (NCBI): domain Eukaryota; kingdom Metazoa; phylum Chordata; class Actinopteri; order Clupeiformes; family Clupeidae; genus Alosa; species Alosa sapidissima. The sequence goes on from NC_055963.1 coordinate 30,598,470, forward strand.
GCATCTTATCAGCAAACAATCACAATGTTTCATCTGCGTAACTCTCGCCAAAATGCATTATATAGTGTTTTGTGAATGTACCCAAGTCAAACTTTCATATAAATGCATAAGTACGTCCAAAGCGCCACTTTTAAGCTTGTATGCGTTGTCGTTTTCGGGTGAAATGACCTTTTGAATGGGATTCCTATAAGGCTACTACTTTTTTGATACAATCGCGTCAAAATCGCTATTTTTCAAATACTATGAAGGCTCGACACAACATGAAACTTTGATCGAAGTATCATCAGTGTCTCTACACATGAACTCGAGCATTGAGAACATTGTTGGTGTACACAGAGTTTACTAAAAGAGAGGTTTTTAACAACTCTTTTTCTGCTTGCTGCCATCTTGCCATCTTGCAAGGAGTGAGTTGTCCAAAATCTTTCTTTTTAGTAAACTATGTGTACACGAACAATGTTCTTAATGCTCGAGTTCATATGTAGAGAAACTGATGATGCTTCGATCAAAGTTTCAAGTTATGTCGAGCCTTCTTAGTGTTTGAAAAATAGCGATTTTGACCCGACCATGTAGCCTACTAAACTACAGTTTGACTCGGGTGCGTTCGTAGCCTATTTCAAGTGACAAAATCTATGACTAAAATTTAGCTGACGATATAACACACTCCACTGTGACTTCGTTCATGACACTCCTGTTAATAGGCTAAACTATTATTTACATTTGCTCAAAGATTTCCTTTAGATTTCCTTTAAGTCCTTTTCGCTCCCTACGTTGATGTATTCCAAGCGATCTGCTTCAGGGGCGGGGACGTAGTAATTGAAACACCATGCCTGGGTACGTAATCGCTCTCAGGGACGCCCTCTGTTTGCTGGTTGGTCGGCTGACCAACTGCCGAAGTAAACGAGCGTGAATCAACCTATTCCAGACGGAGTTCTGTAGGGAAAAGAAATTGACCGGAAGTACGTAGACAGGCCAAGGCCAGGCTATGTCACTCTTGCCTGTCCTCAAAACTTGAGAGCCCTGTGATTCAAATGTTTCTGACAAGGAAGGAAGAAAGGTAGATTTAAATGAGTCGATGGATAACTTAAGCAAAAGGAAATTAAAAGAAAGAGAACAAAACAACAATGATGGATGGAACATATGTGTGAAAAAGAGTGGTGGAATAACAAAGGACAAAAATCTAAATGAAAAGATGAATGCTGAGGAGAGTACAAATGCAAATGGAAATGGAAACGGAAAAAGAGAAATGATGAAAAACAGAGGAATGCAAAAGTATATCTAAGGGAACTAACGATCGTTTTTAGAAACAGAGAATATTATGGACATGAACATAATGAAGCTGATTAAAGTAATCGAGAATGAGGTGGGAGTGGTGAAAAGCCTGTCTTGGGTTTTTTAGTTTTGTCCTGGCTTGACCGCTGCGTTGTATTTTCTCCAAAGTCATCTCCATTGCTCTCAGTGTCCCAGGTCGAATCATACTCGCAAACCAAATCGTCCTCCATCACTGAGCGCAGTGTATGTATAAATTCAGGAAACTTGTTTATATGCGCAAAATCAACTTTTGCACGATCCACTCCTGGCTCTAAAGGCGAAAAATTATCACCCGGTCCTTCTGTAACAATTTCCCGAAAATTCTATAGCCGAATGGGCACAGAGTAAAAGTGATGCAGGAGAGAACGTGGGCCCGGTGACAGTGGCTAATGCTTGCTAAATTAGCGCTAGCATGGCCAGAGTTGGGTGCCCTCTTGTCACATGGTTCCTAAAGAGGATGTAAAATTGTTAATGCAACGTCTAGTCTGGCTTCATCTCAAGTAGGCAAAAACTAGGGGTGTGACTTTCGAAACCGACGTCTCGAATCAGTGTCGAGGCTTTGAAGCACAAGTGTTTCGAAACACTGCTTCGAAACGTGGTTCAAAACAGCCATGTCATGTGACCACTGCTTCGAAACATCGTTCAAAATCCCCATGTCATGTGACCAAAGTTAAGTGAACCTTAGGTGCATTTCACCGGTGTCGGCAGGCGTGCCCGCGCGTTCAATTAACAGTGTAGCTTTCTCTTAAGCAATAACCATAATGGTGTAGTGGTAAGTGAGGGTGTTTTTTGCACGGTAGCCCAGGCTGCTCAAATGTGGTTCGATCCCCGTTTGATTTGTAAGGTATTGTTTCAGATCGTATCTGTTTATGTTTTCTTACTTCACCATTAACCACACAGTTTCAACTAAACTCTCAGAATGGTCAAAAATCGAGAGTTTTTAAAAGAAGAAAGTGATTTAGAGAACACATAGTGGCAGCAATAAGACTCCCTTTATTGTGACTTCATGTGGTCTCCCATCCAGTAATTGACCAAGGGCATGCTGCTTAGCTTTTGACAAAGACTGAACACAGGTAACACAGCGAGCCACGAACTTTAAAGACTGCATCTCTAATACGAAGCATTTGACCGACTTGTTTCACCCTAAACAGCTCTGAGGTGTCGGAATTGGAACAATTCGGCAGAATTGAGAATCTCTAGGAATGAAAAAAAGAGAAGCAGAACTAATAGTGGTAGTAGTTTAAGTGCTAAATCTCTGAAGTTGGGTGAGGAAGATACTAGGGCCCCGTTTACACGAAGGGAAGACGCAGATATTTCCCTGCGGTTTGGCCTCTCATTTACACGAAAACCCCGTTTTTATCACAGAAAACGATTATTTCTAAAAACTCCGGCCAAAGTGGAGATTTATGATAACACCGGTTATGTGTTGTCGTGTCAACTGGGAGAAACGGGGTTTTAGGTTCTCAAACGTCACATTACGCGCCAGAAAATGCTTAACGTCATGTGAGTGCCCTATGTTTACAGTTTGTTTGGCTACTGATTATGGATGCTATTAAGGTGGTACACATTTTTACGTTTGTGCAAACGCTTTAGGCCTGTTTGCATTGGCAAATATCATTCAAAAGAGAAATAGGAAGTGATTTGTTTCTGTTGTTGCTAATTTCGGGATTCTGATTGGCCAACGTGGGATTGAGCTTCTCCTTACACTGCCACCGACAGGTTTGGCATGCTCATGACGGCATATATACACGGGGAAACTTCTCTGAAAACTGACCGGTGTGCATGATGTTATTTTTGAAAACGGAGAGGGTGAAATGTCCGTTTATGAAAATAACCGGCCATGTATAAATGTAGCCTAGAGTAAACGTAAGACTTCAGTTTGATTCGCCGTGTTCTTTGAACCCATTGAAGCTATCAAAAGTGTTATATGACGCTGTAGGAACTGTGTCAGTTAAGCCATTGAGAGATGGAAGTTTAATCATTACATGTGTTGATAATAGACAAAGAGACATTTTGACTAAAATGACCATCTTGGAGGGGAAGAATGTCAAGTGTGGTGTATGGGAGAAGAAAAGAATAGTGCAAGGAGTGATCACAGGGGTCCCAACTGAGTTGACTAATGATGAGATTATGAGAAATGTGACGGGAGCTAAGGTAGAAAGAGTGAAGAGGTTGACGTATAACAAAAACGGGATTAAAGGAGAATTCCGGTGTGATATTGACCTAAAGTGTATTGAAACATGATACCGAGTGTGAACGTATGTCTCATAGCCCATCTCGACTTGTCCCCTGCACTCCAAAATCTGGCGCTAGTTAGCCGATGCTACCAACAACTTTTTCAGTAGTGGTGCTTCGGCATCGGGCTAGCCATGCAAATAAATCACTGTTTTACACCCATTTACGAGGCTCAATGTATCTCCACACTTCATTGGTAGACTTCCTAGGGCCCTGACATTTAAAACGAGACATTGAGAACTTTGAAAAAGCACTGGTAGTTTACTTACAAGACGATTTATACAGACAGTATCTTCACGAAGTTTAACGTTTGCAGCCATCTTGAATTTAGTCACGATAAGTCGAGCAATGAGTAAGAATGAACAGGTATGATAAGGGATCAGATTCCAAAAATAATTCAGTGGCAATGCATGGATTCCAGTTTCTTCCAGTAGCAGCAACTGGAATCCATGCATTTCCACTGAATTATTTTTGGAATCTGATCCCTTATCATACCTGTTCATTCTTACTGTTGCTCGACTTATCGTGACTAAATTCAAGATGGCTGCAAACGCTAAACTTCGTGAAGATACTGTCTGTATAAATCGTCTTGTAAGTAAACTACCAGTGCTTTTTCAAAGTTCTCAGTGTCTCGTTTTAAATGTCAGGGCCCTCGGAAGTCTACCAATGAAGTGTGGAGATACATTGAGCCTCGTAAATGGGTGTAAAACAGTGATTTATTTGCATGGCTAGCCCGATGCCGAAGCACCACTACTGAAAAAGTTGTTGGTAGCATCGGCTAACTAGCGCCAGATTTTGGAGTGCAGGGGACAAGCCGAGATGGGCTATGAGACATACGTTCACACTCGGTATCATGTTTCGATACACTTTAGGTCAATATCACACCGGAATTCTCCTTTAAAAAGGAGAGTTTGTCTATACTGTTGTCCATGAGAGAGGAAACATTACCAACAAGAGTAAGAGTAGGTTACATGAGCTACTAGGGCTGTCACTTTACGTTCGAAAATCGATTGGACCAACCAACACAAGTTTCGAAAACTAAAATAGGGAATCGATTTTAACCAAATATGTACACTATTAATTTTAAACGAATTAAACAAATAAAAAATCTAGATGTAACAAAACTCACAAACGAGCAGAAAAATAACAAAGAATTCCGAAGTGCAGTAAGCATTGCGAAAGCTAAAAAGAAAATTCCCACCAATTTTATGCACCGGAAACAGCTGTTTCAATCGGCTGCTGTGCTGCTGGTGTTTTGCCAAAAAATTGAGGACAACGCGATCAACCTGTGCGACATGAGAGAGACGAGTGATAGGCCCTAATAACTTGAGGAGTTCGATATGGAAGCACTTCGGGGTTTGGGTATATCAAACTATGGAGAAGGACAAAGCGGTATGCAAACTGTGCAGTCGTGAGTTCTACGTAGGCGAAATTTGTTTGACATTTCTAATAGTAAACGCAGCCACGTTGAAGCCTGCAGTAATGTTTTTCACTGATGTTATGACAGTCCACGCTGCTTATTGTTTTTCGAGAATGTTGCACTCCTGTTTGTCATTGTGCACGAAACTTCACGCCAAGAAATCATCAGAATGCTGGTTTGTCCGTCTTCAAGCGCCCCCTTTACGTTCATCCTAATGCCTGTTAGTTGTTCGTGGATTGGCCTATATTTGGCGTTGAAAATTGAAACGTTTCAATTTCAATTCAAAACGTTTTACAATCGATTCAATGAACAATTATGTCTCAAGAATCGAACAGGATTTTTTCACAAAAGTGACAGCCCTATGAGTTACCAAGTACGTGAGTACATCCCCCCACCACTCAGGTGCTTTAAATGTCAAAGGTATGGGCACATAGCAGCAGTATGTAGAGGAAAAGCAAGGTGTGGCAAGTGTGGAGGGGAGGATCATGAGTATGTTAAATGTAAGCAAGGTGTTAAGGCTAAATGCTGTAATTGTGGAGGAGAACGAAGTGCTGCGTATAAAGGGTGTGAGGCGCACAAACGTGCAGCAGAGGTCCAGAGAGTTAAAGGAAAAGGTGACATATGCTGAAGCAATTAAACAAGTTAAAGGAAAAAAGGAAGCAGTGTTAACAGCAGGAGTTGGTCCAGAAATACCTGGACAAAGTCAGCACTGGCACTCTCAGGAAATAAGACAGATTGGGAAAGAGTCAGAGTCAAGTCAAAATATATCGCAGTGGACAATGTAAAGTTTATAGCCTTCATAGCAGAAGTTATCAATTGCTCTGCTCAAACAGCGAGCAAGACTGAGAGGATCAAAATCATTATAAAAGCAGCACAGAAGTACATTGGTGTGGGGGAACTAACTATATAGACAGCATCAATGATTTACTACTAGCAGGGGTTGGACAAGAGGAATCAGAAGCAGCATGACTGTCTATTCTTCAGTGGAATGCTAGAAGCTTAATAGCTAATGGTCAGGAACTAAAGCATTTTATTGAGGAATTAGAAGACAAACCCAATATTATCTGCATACAAGAGACATGGTTAAAACCAACACTGGATTTCATTATATATGGATATACAGCAGTGCACAAAGACAGGGACACTACAGGAGGTGGAGTGGCTACATTTAAAACAGGGGATAAATTATAGAAGTGTAAACTTGAATATGCTGATAGATGTAGAGGTACAGTAGTCCTGGTTGATATATGGATAGGTAAAAATAAGACTAAAATCATCAACTTTTATAATCCTTGTAAAATAATATTGAGAGAGATGCTAGATAGGATGTATGAGGATGAAAATGGAAAGGTAATATTATGTGGAGATTTTAATGCTCATAACACTCTGTGGGGAGGAACAAAAGTGGATAGATTTGATGCATATCATGGAACAGAATCTGTGTTAGATCTTACGATAGTATCTGATCAGATAGCAGGGGTTAGTCAGTGGGAGGTAAAGGGAAGTTTTCTTGGCAGCGATCATTATGTTATCTGGTTAAGTGTTGGGAATCAAAATATGTGTTTAGAAGATAATTGGTTTCCAAGATGGAAAATGAGAGAGGTAAACTGGGGGCTGTATAGTTATAAAGTGAGTGGTAAGCTGATGGACATAATATCAGGTAGGAGTTGTGACGTTGATGAATTAAACTCAAAAATAACAAATATACTATGTGAGGCAGCGGAGGAGGTTATTGGTAAATCTTCTGGCATGAGGAAAAGGAAAATGGTACCTTGGTGGTCAGATGACTGCAAGGACGCAGTAAAAAACAGAAATAAAGCCTTCAGAAATGTAAAATCAAACCAATCATATACCAAATTAATAGAATTTAAAAAAGCACAGGCAAAGGTTAAACAAGTTGTAAGAGAGGCTAAAAGGAAATATTGGCGTGGATTTTGTGATAAGATAGGGGCAGAAGTTAAAGTGGGTGATGTTTGGAGCATGATTAAAAAGATGGGAGGAATTAGAAGGGAATTCTCTATACCTGTGATTAAACATAAGGCGGTAGAGGCAGTGACTAATCAGGAGAAAGCTGAGATGCTTGCAAAAGGGTTTACCAAGGTTCATGGCTCAAAAAACTTAACAGACGGAGAAGTATCTTGGAGAGTTAAAGTAATGGAGGAAAATAAAAGGATTACTAGGGGAAAAGGCAGATAGTGAAAGCGTACTTGATAAGGAGTTTACTTTATTTGAGCTTAAGAGGGCATTAAATGGGGTCAAGAATACTTCACCAGGGAAAGATGGTGTAGGCTATGCTACAAAATGATTACCCAGAGGAAAGAAAATGTTAAAATGAGCGCTCCTCTCTTTCTCAAGTGTTTCTCCTAGACAATAATGAGATCACAGTGATATAAAAATGAGATTATTGCTTTTGTCTCCCGCTTCTAAGGTTTGTCTCTGGAGCAAAAGAGTTAAGTTATCTCAGTGTAGACTCTCTTTAATCTACAAATGAGAGCTCATCAATATTTTAAATAATGCTCAGTGTTGTCTAATTTATATATACATTTTACTCAGGCTGATCTACTAGAGAGCTCTCTCTGTAAACTCGTGCAATTCTCATTTCAGATCTTTTTGGTAAATCTCAGATTAGGCTCCATCAGTTCTGTAAAAGAGATCTCTTCACAAGCTTGAACCGTTCTCATTCTAGTTATCTCAGTTTAGTCCTTTTTTGATTTACAAAAGAGATTTCAGCAAAGGCTTATACAATACTCAGACTTGCTCAATTTATATATCTCATATTTTACTCAGACTTGCAATGCACCACCGTAGATAGGCTTGTTTAGGTAGCAAAGTTAGATTGTTAGCAAAGTAGTGATAGTACTGTAATTTTTCAAGTGTTTACACAAAATGATGAAGAATACTATGTGTATGGACAATGAAAAGGTGAAAATGTTGCGTAACATTTCCTATAGACCATAACGTAATCATATGTGTCGTGATTTCACTGGCAGATAACTCACATCATGCAGTTGACTGGCAACAGCTAGAAATCGCTAGCCTAGAAATCTAGACGCACCCTAGCGGCAGGGCTAGTCTAGCAACTCTCCGTTGCCTTGCGAGCTCGAAAAATTAAACTTCTATCAGGCCAATCAAATCGTGTAGTCATTAGGCGGGCTTAACATAATGATTGATGGCAGAGTTGCAACGGTTTGGCTTGAATTCCCTGCTACTTGAAAACAAATAAGATAATGTTGCTGTTGGCGAACAGTGTGACACGAGTTAAGCTTTTATTAAGTTGGCAAAAGTTTGAACTAGCCAACTAGCTCCGCTGGTGGGAAACGCATGGGACTCAAGCGCGTAACTGAAGCGTACGCAACGCGTAAAATCAATTTTAGAAGAATAGTCTTCTGAGCTAGAAAGTAATATTCAGTTTTTTTTTTTTTTTCATATAGAATTTCACTGCTAAATGGGAGAAGTTCTTACACAAGGTAGCTTTAAAGAGTTTTATCTCGGCAATTGACTTGTGATAAGAACATGAGTAGGCCTATTTGTAAGCATTGAAAAATCGGCTTTGGCCGGTGAAACACTGTAAGATTTGAGAGAAAAAGCACGTCATCCGTGACCACTTGAAAGAGAGAACAGGCCCACAGCGCCTCGTGGAATGAGAAGTACGTTGGGCCGTTCTCCTGTTGATCACGTGTGAACAATAGCCCGGCTGGTGAAGAGTTAATTGGTAACTGTTATTACAAACTCTATTAATCTGACTCCATTTTAATTAACACTTTGAATACCACGCTGTTTTCGGAAGCTTTGGCCCAGAGTGCCAGCAATCTAGATCATTGTTGACAATTTTTGTAGAGCCACGGCGTATTTTGTTCTAGCTATGTACACATACTATGGCTCATTTGAAAGGTGAGACTTTAAACTAGTGTTGACGAACTGACCGATGTGTCGGTTAATTAATCCGGTTCGTGTTACTGAGCCGGGAGAATCGAATGTCAAACGTCAATAAACCGACTCAGTGTTTCTAACATCATTCGTTTTCACATACAGAGCAACACTAGCTTGATTGGCTGTGCTCGAGTGTTCTCGTCGCTACTCTTTAATCTTATCGTGTATTAGCGTCTCTACTGGAGTGGTAGTATATTCAGTCAAACTATGATGAGCCTGTATGGCTCTGGGCCTCATAACCGTGGCTGCCAAACGAGTCAAATAGTTTGCTAGGTTCTCTGGGCCTCGTAACCGTGGCTGCCACACGAGTAAAACCGTTCGCTAGGTTCTCGGCAAGTTCCAGTAATCAACCGATCACATAGAAGCTAAGCCTTTCTAGTGCAAACTAGATGATTATGTTCATGGACATTTTATCGATGGGAAAGTATTATATCACATACCTACAAATACACAGAGGTCTAATGTTATCTTGGTAGTTACGTTAAATAAATGCTTAGAAGTGAATGACTGTAGGCTGCAGGCTGTCACGAGGAGACTGAATGAGACCGAATGTAACCGTGCAACCGCTGTACCCTTTATCGTGTCTTGGTTCTTGGCAAGTTTGATTCATTATAACCACCAGCATTGTTAGTGCATCGTAGCCTATATGATTTGTTCATGGCAATTCACACATTATCGATGGGGAAGTAGGCCTACATCTCATAGGCCTACTAGCCTACACGTCATATTATCGTAAAGTTATAAAGTTAAATGTTAGAGAAGTGAATGTTGCTGGCTTCATAGTAGCTTAGTCACGACCGTGCCAGGCTGAACGAGACCGTAACCGAGGGTGAGTATAATGTTATCAAACGGTCTAGGTTCTCGGCAAGTTTACCCACACAGCAAAAGGTCCTTTTGCTGTGTGGGTTCCGGCTGGGTATGGGTGGGTATGACGGCTTCCGGAACGGACCCGCTACGAAGGCGGATCGCGGACCAGCCGTGGCTCCGCACTGCATCCACTCCGCATCCGCGATTAAAACCTTACCTCCGCGGCGGGTCCGTTTGGGATCCGCAAATTGATACATAAATCCGCCGCGGACCCGCAACGGACTCAAAGGCTCATCTGGCCCGGGTCCGTTTTGGACCCGTTTATCTCATTTTCAAAATTCCTTCTGTTCTTGCTGTAGGATAAAACTAGGCAACTATAGGATAAAAGTGAAACTATCACTAGGCCTAGCCTAGGCTACTACAGCAATATAGGCCTACGATTAATCTGCATTGCCTCGTATTTTTAACTTAACAATACTGTCAATAAACCTAACAGAAAAGGTTTAAGTCAAGACATCAATTTACTGTACAAACGTGATCACTACTCAATGGAAATATAAAATGGACATTTATGGAAAGTTACAGGTTATAAGCTATTCTGTTTTTGTTAAGTAGCCTACATTGCCTAGGCTACTTTACATTCATTTTGTGGTCAAAACCTAATTTAGTGCTTTATAGGCCTAGGTCAGTGCAGACATGAAATATTTTATCTAATAGGCTACAACTTCAATGAAATACTGCGCTATGCACAGCTAAAATATCAGAAAATGAATAACTGGTGAATGACAAGAAGTTCAATAAAAAGATTGTTTAATGCTTATTTCTCCTATTACTCCATTTGTGTGGATGGAGGCGGAACACATCTCCTCGTTGCCCGATCCACCGCCGATTGAAACACCTGATTGCGTGTTTGGTGACCTCAGTGTCCGTGGCAGACCGTGTCACCATGTTTTTCCTCACAGCACCTGTAATCAAACAGACAGATATGTTTATGTTTATGGTATGTAGCATCCAAAGCCAAGTATACTTACACAATACAATATATGAGATAGGTATTAAGGAGATTAAATTTAAACATGACTTACAAAGCTCCTCTGTTCGCTGCACGTTGAGGGCTGGTGTGGGGGTGGAGGGAGTTGAGGAGGGACTGCCGTTCCTGGCCCATAGTGAGGTGGGCGGTGTGCGAGAGGGGGAAAAAAATTGTATTAAATGGTAGTTATCTGTTAACCATGACTGATAATACACATGGGGCCTTTCTATTCACTAATATTTCAGAGATCAGTCCCTACCTTGAGTAACTCTCCGTATGTTAAATGCAGGTGCAGGTGCAGGGAGTTGAGGTGGTGAAGAGTGTTGCGGTCCTGCCCCATGGTGAGGTGCTAAGGGAGATAAATGGTTGTGATCTGTTAACCATGGTAGGCTGAGAGCTACAGGGCCAAACAATGGCAAACAAAAACAAATCTCTGGTCATGCTGGACATGAATTTGTATGTTTCAATATTTTGGTATGCACTATCTTTATCAACTCCATGAATGGATTGACATTGAAATCAGTGTGTTTCAATACAATCTGATAATAATGAATGAACTTTTCAGGCAATATTGCATGAATGCAGATGTTTTAACTGACAAAATATTTGGCTGAGATTTTGAAAGTAATGGATAAAGTATGCAGAAAATCTGAGATTGTAATGCAGATGCAATCTGTTGATCTGAAATGGAGTGACTACTGCTGTGTTAATATAGATGGGGCCACTGTATTCAATATTATTTCAGAGATCAGTCTTTACCTTAACAGTTTTCTCCAGGTTGAGATGGTGGAGCTGGTGAGATCTCGGCGAGATGGTGGAGCTGGAGGAATAGATACAAAGAGAGGGGAATGTCTTTAGCACTAAGAATGTTAACCATATCTCTAATATTAATATGATAACTATGATTTAGTTAATCATATATATATTATATATAACTATGATTTAGTTATTTCAATGTTAAGAGATTATTACTTACTTTGCCAGTGCAATTGGCTTGGGCTTGAGGCTTCAACTGATATACCAGGCGAGTTGGAAGGTACCTCAGAGATGCAAAGTCACCATTTTCTGGCTCTTCACTGTCATCAGAGTCCCCGAAACGATGGCTGTTACATAACAATATCATTATGGTTATTGCAATCCCAAAATTTCCAAATATGCATATAGTACAAGCAGACCCGGCGGCAGACACAAATTCACAGGCGGGCATTACACCTTTCCAGGGGGGGCACTGGAACTTAAATTGATCACGGTAGTTTAAGCTTACAATTGACAAAACATTCCAATATGAAAATGTAGATCCAATTGTTGTAAAATGGTGCAGCTCCTTTAAGAGAGCCCTGTGCGCAGGGATGGAGAGAGAGAAAGCGAGAGGGGATATGTGTGTTAGAATTAAGATGCGTGTGGAAAAAGTAGACGTGCTGTTGAGACTGGAGCTAGTCATATTTAAAAAACAAAATGCAAAAATAAATCTGCAGATAAAACCAAAATCCTCGTTCATTTGCTAACCACTTTCAGATAGAGTGTTAGGGAGTTAGCCCCGAAGTTACGGATAACTTCGGCCCTGGAGTGGTAAGCTCCCTGTTCTCCGACTAGGTCAGAAGAAAAAAACTGTGACGGTTAACGCTAGCAAACAAACCCAGAAACTACTAGGCATACTTCTACTAACTACGATATGAGATATAGCCTACCTGCGAGCCGATAAGCTATATTTGTCATCGGATGACAGGGGTTAATGCAGAAGTGAAGTAGACTGTGTCACGTAACCTCCTCTCCATTTAGGTGATGGGCTTACCTAATGTTCCTGATTGATTAGCTACGGAATAATACAGATTTTACAAGTTTTATTTGCTACTTGCTAGACTGACAAACGTATAGGCTAGGCCTACATTTAATAAGTGTTCAAAATCAATCTATGGGATTGGGGTTGGTTGGAGCAGCCAAGCTCAGATGACTTCCAGGACGGGCCTGGCCCCCCAAAGCCCCCCTATGCCGCCGGGACTGAGTACAAGCATCTCTGGTCTATTTTGGAATGCTACGGGAATGTGTTCACATTACTTTTTAACAACCCAGAAAGTATCTTACTTGATCAAGCAAACCCAACAGAGGCAATCGTAACGTTAGATGCTAGAATCCAGCCGATAAAAGTTGACGCTGCAGAACAAACAAAATAGAAGATGGGGACCAAGTTCCATAACGTTACAGTTAAGTTACGTTAGCATAATAAATCACAAACAGATGCCAATAGTTGTCTGAACCGACTTAAACAGTGATTAAAATGCCGAGGCTTTCATTACAAAGATGGCAGATAGACACTAAAGTTACGTATGAGACCAAACTTGGCAAAATGCAAACATTAATGCACAGCTAGCTAGAGGCTAGGGCTAAACCATTATCAGTGAGTCAACATGCTAAAGTTGTAGGTAGCTATCATAGCAGACGAGTGCTTCACTGACTTCATTGACTGAAATACCAGTGCCAGTATCACCTTAATCAAGGTTTGCATCGCAAACGTGATTTCAATATATGTATAGCACTAATAGACATTAGCAATAACTTATGCAATTGCGCCTAGCAGCATGCTAGCTAGCAGCTATATGCCGCTAGCATAGTAGCACTATATGGACAACACCGACACATTAAAACAGACAAGACCAGACTAATGTTAAATAACAATGTGTGTTTTTTAAATCACACTAGCATAACATATTCTGCCGAAATTGCTATCCCATTTTAAATCAGATAGGCTACAGACTCATATGAGCATCACAGCTAACAATAACGTTAACTTAGCCTGTTGCACAAAATGACAAACGTCTCTGGTTGCACTAACGTTAACGTTAGTCCTAATATCAAACAACGTCATTACAATCAATAAACATGATGATTATAAAACCACAAAGGCCAATATTTAGCTATTGTGAATGTCGCAATATATAATAAATATTACTTACTCGAGAGGGTTCAGCGCAACCGTGTCCCAGCAAAGAAAATATCCACTAGTATGACTCTTCTTGGCTCTTGGTGTACAGTCATGTTCAACCGTTACAGTAAAGGCGCGTCCGCGCCCGCGGATCCGACATGAGTCCACTCAGGATCCGCTGTTTGACAGTAGAATTTACGGGGCCGCCTGGAGGCAGAGCTGATCCTCTGTGCGGCACCAAAACGAATGCGACAGTCACGCGGGTTTGGCGACTTGAAGGCGGATCCGCCTAGGAGTCTACTGCTGTGTGGGTAGTTATTAACCAAGCCTTATTCTAGTAGGCCTATAGATGATTGTGTTCATGGCAATTCACACATTATTGATGGGGAAGTAGCCTACATCACATAGGCTACAAATACACGTTATCTGGGTAGTTATAAAGTTAAATGTTAGAGAAGTTAATGTTGCTGGCTTCGTTTGTCACGAGGAGACCGCGCATCAGGCTACTTACTGAACGAGACCGGTTCGCGGCAAGTTATTAACCATGCCTTGTTTTTAGTGCATCATAGATGATTGTGTTCATGGCCATTCGCATATCGATGGGGAAGGCGATCACTAGCCTACAAATACACGTCATGTTATCTTTGTAGTTATAAAGTTAAATGTTAGAGAGGTGAATGTTGCTGGCTTCATAGTAGGCTACTTACTGAACGAGACCGTAACCGAGGGTAGGCCTAGGCTATGAGTCTTATCAAACGGGTGTTATCGCAAGTTTGAGTTATCAACCGATCGCTGAAACCTATTTATTTCTCGTGCATCTTAGGTGATTGTGTAGCCTACATAGAAATTCATAGGCTACATTACCGATGGATATAAAATACAAATAAATGTCATGTTATCTGGGTAGTTATGTTAAATGAAATGTTTGTTGGTAGGTAGGCTGTCACGAGGAGACTGCACCAGGTTACGAGACCGTAACCGTGCTAATGCATGAGTAATCAAACGGGTGTCTAGGTTCTCGGTAAGTTGAGTTAAACTGATCCCAAAAGCCTTTATGTTTTGTGCATCTTAGAATTGTTCATGGAAATTCATAGGCGGAAATATTATATGACATGAAATATTATATGACAAGATGTTATCTTGGTTAAATGTTAGAAGTGAATAGGCTATTAGGTAGGCTCACGAGACCGAATGTAACATGGTCAGTGCTTGAGTTTAGTGTCGGTCAATATGAGTGTGTATGTCCGCTAATGACATGGAGAGCAGGACATTTGCAGTTTGAGGCTATATGTCTTGGAGCGACTATGGCGGGGGAAGTAACGTGCGATTTTTATGATATACCGAACTCGGTAGACCAACAAACGACCGTCCGGTTGAACCGACTTCCGTAAAAGAGTCGTTGTCTCATCACTACTTTAAACTCTGTGGGTTTATTTCTACATGCTCTTCAGTGTTTCCCACATAATTTGATTGAATTTGTGGCGGTAGCATGAGTTGGGGGGGGGGTTTGGTAGTGAGTGCCTGTCACTTTAAGACGTTCGTGAGAACCCTTGCAATTAACACAGTTAAAAGGCTGCTGATGTGTGGATGCAATTCATAACGTTTTTTTTAGTAGTTAGTTAAAATAAAGGTTCGTACTTCTCCTTGGGACAAGCACTTTTCTTCAAAGTCTTGGAAAACACTTTTTCATTTACATTGGGATTTTGAACATTCAACATTCAGTGTCAGAGTCAATAAAATGAGCCCTGCATGAGTAGCGAAATTGACAAGCAGCTGTAAGTAGGCTAAGCATTACATTACATTACATTACATTACATTACATTTGGCTGACGCTTTTTAACCAAAGCGACTAACAACATGGTAAACAGTAAGTTTTAGAACAATTCTCACAATTTTAGGACAGTTTAAAAAAAAACATTAGAGTACAGTAAGAATAAGTGCGTCGGTGAGTGCTGTTTTTAACATTTACTTGTCAGTTTAAAACGGCTGGTGAGTGCTAGGATCAGTAAGACTTGTTGTAAGTGTTGCTATGAGAGTAGATGTTCTCTAAAGAGCTGGGTCTTCAGGAGTTTTTTGAAAGTGGAAAAGGATGTCCCTGCCCTTGTAGGAACTGGCAGTGTGTTCCACCAACGAGGAACAACAGATGAGAAAAGTTTGGATTGGTTTGAGCGCACCGGTGGTAGAGCTAGACGTCGTTCGTCAGAGGAGCGCAGCGGTCTGGAGGTAGTGTAAGTCTGTATGAGGGCATTCAAGTAGGTGGGAGCAGAACCGGAGACTACTTTGTAGGCAAGCGTTAGAGACTTGAATTTGATGCGGGCCGCCATAGGTAGCCAGTGTAGCTGGATGAGCAGCGGGGTAACATGTGCCCTTTTGGGTTGGTTGTTGTTAAGCATGCTAATGTTGGTTAGCAGAGTTGGTTGTTGTTGTTGGTAGGTAATGTTGGTTGGTTGTTAAGCATGCTAAACTCAACATCCAAACAGTATTCTAACGTTAGCTTTGAGATACTTGATTGCATAACTTAACTTAGTTTAGTCTCATCAATGTATGTTGTGATAACCTTAGCAGACTTAACTTTAATGCAGCAGTTTTGAACAAATTTGCGTAGCACCGTCACGATGCTAAGCGGATTTAATAGCAATTTAGCCCATCGTCTTCTACAGTACGCCAGTGTTTTTCAACTTTTTTAGACGCACCCTAGCGGCAGCAAATTACATTTGCTTCCAGGGCTAGTCTAGCAACTCTCCGTTGGCTTGTGAGCTCGAAAAATTAAACTTCTATCAGGCCAATCAAATCGTGTATAGAGTCGTTAGGCGGGCTTAACGTAATGATTGATGGCAGAGTTGCAACGGTTTGGCTTGAATTTCCTGCTACTTGAAAACAAAGAAGATGGATGTTGCTGTTGGCTAACAGTGTGACACGAGTTAAGCTTGTTTTAAGATGGCAAAAGTTTGAACTAGCCAACTAGCTCTGCTGGTGGGAAAACGCATGGGATTCAGCGCTGTCCTATTGCATGCAGAGGGAATTCGAAAGACAACCGATTATCCCGCCCCTCGGACTGAGCACTGCGAACGGTGAGTGCCCAGACCCTACATTTTAATGTGGGTCTGGCTCGTCAGGCTACCACGGCACACTTTTGACACTTAAAATGTTCCACGGCACACTAACATCCTGTGTGAAGAAAAAATAAACATAGCATAGCCTAAAATTTCAAATAATACACAAATATGGCCTTAGTATGGCTTCTATGCAAGACCTGCTCAATAAAACAAGTGCCCTCTGTTTCATTTGTAGGTGACTAGATTTAATTGTTGTTATGAACTGGATATGTGATGATTCTGTGAATACTGGATATGGGGCCCCCGTTGTACAATGCCTGCATACCACAAATAGTGCAATCATACAATCAACTAGAAAATACAATTCCAGGGAATTACCATTGCATGTAAATGCAAAAAAGCTGCTGTGTATAACATTATATTACTTACAGTATGATTATTCAGATTACAGTCTTGCAGTATTCTTGAAAACCACTTACTTGGTTAGATGTTAGCTTAGAGTATATGACAGTCAGTAAAAATAAATGGTCAATTCAATATTGATCAACATTCTTTGTTTTAATACAGCAGAATGATACTCAGAATACACTAATGAACACTTACCAATGTAAGCTTGAAGTAAAAATCAGTTGTGTGTGTAATAATATATATATATATATATATATAGTATTCACAATTTCGTCGCCGTTTAAAAAAAAAAAAAAAAAAAAAAAAGTCCAGTCCAGTCCAGTCCACTTCATTTCAATTTCAAAAGAAATACTGGACTATGTTTTTTTTTTCTCGCGTTCAGCTGTTGATAATTGCTTTCAGCTGCAGGTCACGTCATAATGCTAAAAGTTGCCGCCAAGGCGGTCAATGTTAAGTCAATGGGAATTTATTGCTCTTTTATCGTAAATATCTCAAAAAGTATAAAGTTCACAAATTGGTCGGAAGAAGAATAATAACAGATAATAAGAAGAACAGTGATAATAGTCCATTGCATTTACATGCAATGCAATGAGAGAATGTGGTTATAAATTCTACGGACTTTCTCCTAAAGATGGCAGCAAAGATGGCAACATTTCCGGAAAGGTACTGGCTTGATGAAATTCATTCTGGACTCTCTATCCGACCACATAAAGACCTCGGGATACTTCGGTTTGGCTTTAGGGACCCTCTACTCACTACCACGTAAGTGCAATGTTGTTTGGAACTGTAGAGGAGGTATAAAAATAGCGTTTTGTAGCGGCGAAATAATATGCCCTTCTCACTTCCACGCTAACGAACTTTGACAAAAAACGGTAACATCGAACTTTCTCAAAACACATCCGAATGACATGATTTGGATGTCAACTCAACGTATGTACTCCCAATCATCCGTAAATCGATCTAAAGTGCATTTTACTCCGGATAATTCCTTTAAGTGAAGTTGTTACATTACATTAGGCTGACACATTATAACCTAACGACTAACATGGTAAACAGTTTAAGCTTTTTAAACAATTCTCTCAACAATTCTAGGACAATTAAAAAAAAGGTAGAGTAGGCATACAATACAAGTGTTGCACCATCAAGTTAAATACTAGCCTATAATATTAAATTGCAAACAAAGCAGAATTCTGTGTTTTATTGTTTAGTATAGGTGATGGCTAATCATATTTTTTTTAAATATAAAACGTAAACAGCTTAGAAAACTTTGCAGGCAAAGGGTCTGTTGTTGCTGTTGATAATCATATGAGTAAGGACAGATCATTCTGATACTAACGGTGTGTTTCCACACAGCGAAACACCTCGCGATTTTCGGCCAGCGAAATTTCACCTTGGGGGCGTGACGGCGAAACCGCTAACCTTTTGACTGCAGTGTCTAGCCAGTGGTGGCAAGCGAGCTAATTAGGCTAATCAGCTAATTCAAACGTTTAAGTACTTAATGAAGATATCCAGGGGTCTTTATGACTTGACTAAGACTATGTTGCCTATAAACAACAATTCATGTTCATAGAAACAACAAGGTCAATATGACATAATATATTTCATACCTGTGTTGCAGCATGTAGCCTAGCTGTCTAGCTAGGTTTACAATGCAATCCAATGTCCTAAAATACTAGCATTTCGCCTGTCAGCTAGCTAAAAAGATCGAGTGCTTAAACTAACATATATAGTGGTCTATTTAGTGGTGTATGTGCTCTGACTAAGTTCGTGTGGCATATAAACCACAATTCGTGTTGATACAAGTGCCAATGTTCGTGTAAACATTTTAATCACATACAAATGTTTGTGTTACAGCTCAGGTAGTCTCCGCCATCTTGGTCAGACTTTTTTGTAACTCCCGTCTCCAAACACAAAGACGCGGACCTGATTGGTTCTCGAATGGTCCTCATTTAAATAAAGTTAAACTTTGGCCAACTTTGTTTCGCCTGCCTCGGCGATTCGCTTTCATTTCGCCCAACTAGGGTGAATTTCGTCTCCATTCAATGAGAGCGACGCGAAATTTAGTTGTGTGGAAACACACCGTAAGTATCTTGATAACCAACTGCTATAACTTAAACAGCTTGCTAGGTCTGTCAGCCACATTTTTTCCTACAGATTACAATGTACTACAACTGAAAAGTTTGATTCACGTGCCAGGCAGTGGTGGAGGAAGTACTTAAGTAAAAGTACAAATACACAGAGAAATATTTACTTTAGTAAAAGTAAAAGTACCACAATGACAATCCTACTTAAGTAAAAGTAAAAAGTACCTGCTTTTAAATGTACTTTAAGTATTAAAAGTAAAAGTATTTGCATAATGATTTATATACTATATTCTAAAACGAAAAATCAGTATGGGCTGTGGCATTTTAATTAAGCTAGTTTTAGGTTATACTCGACTAGATAGTTTTAAGCTAATGCAATTGTGCTTACCATCTGTGGCCCAGTTTACATTCTGACCTACAATTCTAGCGACTGTAATTCTGGTTATCTAACTAGGGTGATCTGCTGAGTAATATCAGTCAGCAAAACACGAGAGCCTGAAGTTTAACGGGGTAGACAAGGGAAACGTCGGGTGGATCGTAATGCCAATTATGCTGATTGAACAGAAAAGTTGCTGAGAAAGGTGTCTTTATGATTAGGTTCAGACGCATAGACATTGAATGAACGCTCACATTACTACCCCCCCAATTGTAGGCTATGCATCTTTATTTGATCACACACAATTAAGGAATATTTACTAATCGGGAAAATGTTACGTTTTTTTCCGGCCACCGGTTCATTAATAGTCTACCATTCATTTGTGCCGCAAATGATCAGACGTGTGACAGAAGCATAGCCTGTAACTTCGCTGATCCGCGGATAGCAATCTCATCGGAGAGGAGGCCCTAACGCTGCAGATAACAGACAGAGAAAGGCACAGAACACAGTTGCATGTACAGTGTAGCCATGGGTCTGGTGAATATAGCCTACCGAATGCAGATGGCTACAAGCTCACGCTTTGCCTGGTCTAGACTAGAAGCTTATGTTTCTAAGAATGCACATAGCGCTCCAGAATCTTTGGTAGCAACCCCGCTCCCTGGTAAAACAAACGTGTTTGTCAGAGAGGAAAAAAAAACTGATCCATAAAATGTATCGTAAAAAGGAACGATGGTGTTGTAGAAATGTAGCGGCGTAAAAGTACAGATAATTGCTGTAAAATGTAACGAAGTAAAAGTCAAATACATGGAAAATTTACTTAAGTACAGTAACAAAGTATTTGTACTTCGTTACATTCCACCACTGGTGCCAGGCTACACTTTAATTTATAGACCAGAACAATGCAGAAATGAGTAGGCCAAGTAAACATTGTAGCCTATGTTGACAACACAAACATGATCAGTTAGCTCAACTTCTGTTGTGTGTTTTAACAAGACTTTAGTCGTATTGTCCATTTCCTAACAGTAGCCTATTCATGACTTTTATAAGGTCCCTTTCCACAGGAGTATTAATAAAGCACCAATGCATTCATAATCTAGGTGCTTGATTGTATACACCTGTGGAAAGGGACCTGATAAAAACCCATCAATAGACAAACTATAGTATACCGTGATAGTGTTTACTTAGGCTAGCTTCTAGTAAGAATCAGGAGCGTAGAATGACAGGTAGCCTAGTTAAAACGCTGCTGGTTAGTAGGCCTAATGAACAAATGTAACGTTACGTTTGATTGTCGTTAGCTATCGAAACCTACAGCTAATAGGTCACTGTAAAGTTGACGACATATTAACGTTGATTAACAGTGGGTTTCCTTACATAATACATATCGACGTAGCAAGGTGCTAACGTCAACTATTTCACTAACGTTAACGTTACCTAACGTTATAACGTTAGTTTAGTTATTTGTGACCCATCATTTCATACATATAACGCTAACGTTACATAATAGTTTGACGACATAAATGACTCAAATAACAAAAACCGAAACACTTACCTTGTCTGTAATTAGAGAAATGTGCCTCGATCAAATAAAGTAACCATGGTACAGCAGGCAAAGACGTTCAGAAGATTCACAGCTCCAGTGGCAGCTCGCATTCAGCTGTTGATAATTGCTTTCAGCTGCAGGTCACGTCATAATGCTAAAAGTTGCCGCCAAGGCGGTCAATGTTAAGTCAATGGGAATTTATTGCTCTTTTATCGTAAATATCTCAAAAAGTACAAAGTTCACAAATTGGTCGGAAGAAGAATAATAACAGATAATAAGATGAACAGTGATAATAGTCCATTGCATTTACATGCAATGCAATGAGAGCATGTGGTTATAAATTCTTTAATGCAACAGTCGCTTTTCTTAGCCTGGGTGTTCCCATGCTGCCTTGCGCGCGATTTGATTCACGCTGCTAAGGCAGCCTGGAGACCATGGAGCAAATTTTCGCCTGAGATAGGGGAACAATCACAGAACAAGGGGGAAAGCAAGACGATGATGAGCTATGCACAGACGCATTTATAGACATCCGTGGCACCCAATAAACAGATCTGGGCATTTTTTTCAAATACGAGAAAATGAACGTTTGGTTCTAGCCTGGCTAGCGCCACCACTTCTCAATGAGACGTGGTCTGGGAACCAAACGTTAATTTTCCCGTATTTAAAAAAAATGCCCAGATCAGTTTATTGTCTATAAATGCGTCTGTGGATAGCTCATGGTCGTCTTGCTTTCCCCCTTGTTCTGTGATTGTTCCCCTATCTCAGGCGAAAATTTGCTCCATGGTCTCCAGTCTGCCTTAGCAGCGTGAATCAAATCGCGCGCAAGGCAGCATGGGATCACCCAGGCTACACTTTTCTGGACCAGTGAGTGACATTTGGGTAATTTTCTGCGGCACATTAGTGTGCCCAGGCACAGTGGTTGAAAGAAACTGTTCTATGCAATGCTTCTGTGGCAACAACAATCCTTCAACAATCGTTAATGTTTTGTTAAATGCACATGCAGAGGTGGGGCAGCGGGCTCGTTACGAGAGAGAGCGGGGCAAGGAAAGGCTGCGTGCGTAAAAAGTGCAGCTCAGTGAAAGGATTTTATCTTATCTTTAATTTAAATAGTACAACATAGAAAATGAATGTGTGGCGGCCGGTTTTGATTTCATGGCGCCCCGCCACAGATTAGTCAACGTATGGGAAACACTGCTCTTGTTCCTGAGAAATCCCAAGCTAAACAGTGGCTAGTTTTCATCAAAATCCGTTTTTTTTTTTTTTCTAGAATTGGAGTTATAGCTTTTTTTATGAAATATGCGCTGTTTGAGCCTGTCACTCTTACACAGGAGCTTACTTCTAGCTGACCAGCAGAGCACCAGTGTCGCAGCACAGGTCTTTATGTATTTAATTTTCTTGTCCACTTGCCTCCAGTATAGGTGCCGTTGTAGCAGGCAGCTCACTGCTCCGGGTTAGTGTGTGCTTCACCTCACTGTGTGCTCTGTGTGTTTCACTAATTCACGGATTGGGATAAATGCAGAGAACAAATTTCCCTCATGGGATCAAAAGAGTATATATACTATACTTAGCTCAGTTCTCCCTCTATCTGCACCAAAAACCATACATTCTCCAACATCTTTTTTTAAGACAATATTAAAATCCCCCATTACAAAAATATCACCCCACTTCCCCATTAAAGAACCCAGATGTTTAAAAAAATTAACTCTGAGTCCTCATTCAGAACATGGATATTGCACATTATCACTTTTTCATTATTCTTTTCAAAACATAGAATTAACACATTTCTTTTCACCATGAATGGAACTCCTCTTCCCCTTTTAACGCTTATTATAATAAAGTTCACCATCCCATCTTCTTAATGCTTTCTGCTATATCATCTTTCCTATTTGTTTCTTGTAACAGTACAATATCACTTTTTTCTGTTTCCATTATTATTCTGTTAATATTTTCTGGATTATCACCACCTCTTAAATTAATAGAAGTCCCCAATAAATAATTTGTCCCCTTCATTATCATAGTGTCATTTAAAAACTCACTTTGGATTTACTGCCATACCTCTCCTGCTTTCCTGCTTCTTTAACACACTTTCTAAAGTAACGTATATTAGCTTTTTTCTTTTTCCTTCAGTTTGTTTTTCAAAGTCTCTTCTTCATTTTCTACACATTCACTCAGTTTCTTTACCTCTGCATCTTCATGATTTTGTATTATTTCTTTTTCTGGCTAGTCCGTTTTTTTCTGTCCCGTTCCCCCCACCGGCACAGCCTCCACAAAAGTCTAAGTTCACCGGTGTCCTCCACCAGCTCCACACTACCGACCTCCAACCCCACCATGTCAGTGGTCACTGGGGTGGACACTAGTTCTGTCAGAGGCTGGCCACAGGGCAACTCCACATCCGTGTTACACTCGCTCCTATTCTCTTCATCCAGGAGGGACTCAGGACATTCTCTCTCCTCCTCCATCTCGTTCTGATCGGTGCTCTCCTCTAGCCTTTGTTATTCCACCTCTCCGCTACTGACAGAAGACACGCAGGTGTATCCGATCATCGCCCTTCTGCAGTCCGGACATTTTACAGTGTCACATACTCTGGCATAGTGTCCTTGCTGTAAACACTCCCCGCATGCAAAGACAGGACAGTCTCTCAAAACATGCCCCGGACTCATACAGAATCGGCATATCTTCACCTGCCTATCATGTATGACTCGGCAGTACTGTGGGCCATCTTCTGTCTCGAATCGTGCACTTTAAAGCAGCGACCTCCTTTGGAAATCTCACTTTTAGGAAGCACGTTCCATCAGCCACATTTGTGCCTGGGTAGTAACGCCTCCTGACCAGCAAAAGTAGGAGAACCCCCCATCTGGAAAGTCTGTCACATCTGGGGGCAGGTAAAGGAAAGAGACCAGCACCTTCGATTTGTGCAGTCTCTTCACCCCCACTCCTTCCCCCTCATACAAAAGTCCATCTTCCAATTCCTCACAGGCCTTTTCCGAAATCATCGTTGCCTCACATTGTTTGTCCTGCTTCGGCACGCCCGCTCTCATCTAATTTCTGCACGTAGTAGTCCCTGGCAGTGAAGCTGGTGGACTGGCACATGGCACGCCGACTCGACACCAAGTAGCTCCTCCTCGTCAGGGTGCTTGTACGCTTCGGGGACCGGCATTGGTGCAGCAAAGTTGGGCTCGAGGACGTGCTCCTTGCCGAAAAGAACCTCGGCCTGCTGGTTGATGCTCTGGATCTGCCGTACGTCCAAGCACGATGTCTGCCGGCCATGACCACCAGCCTTTTTTTCAAACGTCCTGCCATTCCGACACGAAGTCATTAACAGTGGCGTAGCCAGGATTTTTCAACGGAGTGGACTTTTCCGAAGTAGGCCTAGGGTGGGCCTTTATTTTTTTATTCCAATATGGGCAGTATAGGCCTACAGTAATCGTCCCAACTTTAAACAACACACAATTTCATCACAGCTCAGACGATTCATGGCAAAAAAAACAATAATAGGCTACATTGATAAATAGCAGGGGCAACAGGATTGGATTCTATAATAGCCTATGCACAAGAACTTCAACCGAAAGGTTAGTCGTGTCTCAAGGAGTCCAAGAGTGCGCCTCACACACACCAGCTCCGTTGAACCGTGTATTTTTCGTGTTTAAGAGCTAAACAAGTTGATTAGAGAGTCACATTTGAAATGTCGGGTAGCCTAAATTATAGCCTAGCGCGTGCATCTCAGAGGAAGAGATTTTGGCGAGAGAGAGAGGATTTAACCTAGGTGATGATTATTTGTGTCTGGTGGTAATTAGACTTGAGTATGGATACTTACGAATTGTTTTGAATAAAAAAAGATAAGACAACAAATGAAATGTGACCCTGCAAGGCGAAACTAGTCGTTTTGGTAAAATTTATAATGTACTCACACGAACGGCCATAAACTAAGCTTTCCAACAAGGGTATTGCAAATAGTATTGGGTATTAGATAGTCGCCGACCCTCATTAGATGTGGCTATTTGGAGGTAAGGATAGCCTTCAAGAAACAAGGTTATCGCAGTTGCTGTGAGACATACAGCCCTTCTCCAGTCTCTCTCTAAATCAAAACACACCCAATTCACGCTTGGACTTTTCGATTATGTTTCTAAATGTTGGGACTGATGGACACTGAACTCTGGGGGTTATTTGAACGTTCGTTGTGAAGTGGTTTACTGTAAAAGGAGCGTCGGATATCCCGCCTGTCTTTGCACAATTATAGGGCCATGATAATGCATGCGCTAGCCTAGAGTCGAGAGAAAGAAGACTAAATAAATATGCAGACATGTTATGTGCAATTCAACAACTACACACATGACATATAAAAGATATAAGCCTAGCCTACATTATTATGTAGTAAATTGAGTTTATCCAACCTGCTGGCAAGCCAAAATGTGTTGCACATGGCTTTATCATTGTCCTGTGCAATATAAGCAACTTGAATATATCGCACATCCAGTTTGAACACCCTGATGGACACTGAACTCTGGGGGTTATTTGAACGTTCACTGAAGTGGTTTAGGCTACTGGAGCGTAAGAATTCCGCCCATCTTTGCGCAATTGGCCATTGATTGACGGCCATTCATTAATTAATATAGGTGGCCTGCACGCACAGATTTTGTTTGATGCATGGAGTTTCCGACCGTTTTCCGCTGAGAGCTTAGAGAATAAAATGAGGAGAGCTACCTGTGTTTTACATAATGTGTAACATTTATTCACATGGCCAGTTCAAAATCACCTAAGGTTTTGACTGAAATGTGTACCGATATCAATTATTGGGAAAAACATTGTTTGGAGTGGATGGCGGGTGGATTGTTGATGTAGCTGCAGGTGCAGATGACATGACTACAGCTCATCCATGCATCTAGGATGTTGGAATTTGATAGGACACAGGAACTGCAGAGATAAATTGAAAATGAGGATTGGTAATGTCGGAATAGCAGTACTAAAAAAAATCGGGAGTAGGGGCATGTCTAAATAGAGGCATGTCGTAATAACGGTATGTCGTAATAGAGGGTTGTCGTAATAAAGGGTGAACCCCCAGTGGTTCCACTGCACGGCAAAGAACACCAAGTATACCTGAAACACATTTCCATTTTCACTGTTATTGTGTACAATGTTTACAAGTGATGACTGGAGCTGTGAAATAAAATGCATCATTGAAACTATTATTGACACTTTTCTTTTTAAATTATACTGTGGGATATGCTATATAAACATGTGTCTGCAATAAAGCTTTTAGTGTTCCTACACATTTTCCATTTCAAAATTCCATACTTTTTACATACTCAAATGTTCAAACTTCTCGGTAGATTTTTTTGACCATATTCTAGACATTGTCAATGGAGTGTTCTACTAGCATTGTGAATAGCTGTATAATAATGTTTATTATTAACTTGTTAGCACTCAGAAAAAACTTGCCCATTGTTGGATACTTTTCGTTGGGGAAGTGCTGAGTTGGAAGGTGCACTCACATTTGATACAGCATAGCCTACATATGT
Source organism: Alosa sapidissima (assembly GCF_018492685.1). Lineage (NCBI taxonomy): Eukaryota > Metazoa > Chordata > Actinopteri > Clupeiformes > Clupeidae > Alosa > Alosa sapidissima. Next base: position 30,625,100 of record NC_055963.1, read on the forward strand.
TGGAGACTAGTGCACTGCTGGCAGAGGCCTCAGAAATCACTGTAAACAGTATTATTTGTTTGCAATAACAGTTTATCAGATAATGCAGTATCCATGTCTTGGTAAATTTTACAAAATTTAAAAAAGTCTACTAGTGTTTTAGCCGAAAATAGCAGAGCTACGCAAACAAACCAGTGCACAATGGTGTAGAGCATGTGCATAGAACAGGGGTTCTCGATTTGGTTTTGGTACCAGGGTCCCCTTGTGGGAGAGATTTTTTTCTGAGGACCCCCATTCAACTGTATCTTGATGATGTGGACTGACAACTTAAGCTACACAACAGTAGGAATGGTTCATTATGACCTGAGTGAAGTGATTAGTAGTAGGTGCAATAGTCTGGAAACACAAATATTTCTCCATACCCTTGTTTCTTTTTTCCATACTTATCCAGACCTGGAAATTACTCAAATCGAATTCCATACTTTTCCAGGTTTTCCATACTGTGTAGGAACCATTATTACACGGCTCTTCACAAGGCAAGTAGAACGCTCCATTGACTTGAATGGGATTTCCCAAAGTTCTAGCGGTCATTATTTCTGAGGAAAGGACCTCTGAAAAAATAATGATCGCTGTCAATGGCAACGGAGTTTGTGCAGGTATTTCATATCACTACACAAGGACTGGAACTTCATTCAAAAGTGAAAGCAGACGGTTGATCAGCTGTGTTCTAAAGAATGTTTGATTCAAGATCAGCGTGTGTTGTTGCAAACTATTTGTTTCAGCAAATGCCACGATGAACGGTACAAATAGGCTAGGCTATGTAGGCTAAACACCCCCCTGATGGTTTGAGTACTTTAGTGTACTATAGTGTTGGCTACCGTATATTTACATCACCTACACTTCATAAAATTCATGAGGCAAATCCTATGCAAGGGTGGCACTAGAAAAGGGCATTAAAGGAAATATATTTGGGGCAAATACTAGGGGGGTCCGGGGGCATGCTCCCCCGCAAGAAAATTTTGAAAAATAACCCTTTAAATGATGACATCTGATGACTTTTATGGGAAGTATTGATAAAATGAGATACTTTCAAACATTATAGCATATTACAATACAGCCTATAAGGCCTAAAGAAAACTAATTTATAATAGAGCAAAGTAGATGTAACCTATAGACCTACACAAGACTAAACCAAATATGGCTGAAATATGCCATCATGATCATGATTTTTTTTGTTTTTTCATTTATAACATGTTTTGTTTATAACTTAAGCCAACATTGAGTTAACATGTTGACTAAATTATTTACTATACTCCTACTTGATGATAATATATAGCCTGCCCCCTAACAGTCCTCTGGGCCTACGTACAAAATAGTGAATCATGTGATAGGCCTACTGATATTTCGATGCTGATTAAAGTGGTTGCAACTTGAAGGTTGTTGATATTTCAGTTCCAAAGATAATCAAATTACATTGATTCCTCTCCTCCCAAAGTAACACTGTAGGTCCTACACCTCTCCTCCTAAAATAAATGGTAGGCTCTGTTTTAAGCTACTGCACGATGATTGTGTAGGCTAAGCGGCTACAACACTAGTTTTACAAGCGCACACACTAAATGGAGGGTTAACATACGGACTGCGCCTTTAAATTGGCGACTCTTTATCTATCAGCACAATGCAACAGTAGGCTATTTCCACTAAATATTCAGCTCAATATTATGTGCAAGACGTTTAGGCCTACTAAGTATGCCAAAGCTTTGATCTCGCACCGTCACCATAACGTTACGTTATCTCATGGTGAGATGGCATCCTGAAATATGTTTTAGACAAGGGGCGCAAGGTAGGCTACACGGAGGAAACGGCTGGACAAACGCAAAATGACAAGGTGTTAACTAAACAATGTAGTAGGCCTAAGGTAGACAGGCTTTGAAAACCTGTAAGGTTAGGCTAGTCTGTCACAGCTAACTTCAAGCACAGCTTACACGCACAGAAATAAAAATTCAATATCAGCATCACGAGATTCATTATCGGAAAATCCTGACAGCGAACCCGATGCAAAGCCAAAACGAGGGGGAAACAAACTTCATACATGATGTCTTTTTAAATCAATTTGTTGACCTTTACCGTTTCATGGCTTCTGCTGAGAAACTAGTGCGCCACACACACTGAACTTGAATCAAGCATTCTTCAGAACGCAGCTGATCAACCCATCTACTTTCACTTTCAATGAAATCCACTAGTAGGATCCTAAACGGAATACAGTACTTGCGGCGAAAGATGTGAAGCACAAAACCTGTCGTCATTGTCAGCGGCCTGTTATAACAATGGCCTGTGTTATGCAGAAATATAGCCTACCTCTGACCGACAGACCCCCTCCTCATAAAAAACCTCATCGGATCTATACGAATTGCGTGGGTCTCATTTTCAAGTCGAAAAAAACCGGAATTCCGTTTAAAAACGGAAGAATCACACCCCTGTCATATCGTGGGGAGTTTATTATTTCGCTTTGGCAAGTAGCCGAGTAATAAGCGGAATAATGTATAGAACGCTGGTCATTATTGGGTAAATAAGTCCCTTCAGGGCGGACAAGACCCCTCTGCTGCACGTCGGGGTCCAGTTGGCCCTGTCGGGACTTATTTTTCCAATAATGACCGGCGTTCTATACATTATCCCTTACATCACTCTTGGAATGGCATAATCGGACAGCGTTGAACAGGTGGGCGGCACTTGTGCTTGTTCAGTCGGACGCCGTTCATCACCACCACCACAGACACATACAGCGGTATGCCAGGATCCTGTAACACACAACATATTGCAAGGTCCTTATTTATTCTGGTGTCCTTCTGAAATGCCATATACAAGTTGGAATGGTTTTGACACACGATGACCGCAAAGTCATTAACTTACCTGCATGCAACTGAGGTGCTTGCTCGCAATTGCCCAGTGAGCCTCGACTGCCTCTGGCGACTTGAACAGGTGAATGCCATCGATGTCGAGGCCGGCTGGTCCCCGGAATTCAGCAAGGATGGACTCTTATCACCAAAGCAGTCTCCTGTAACACATAGGATATATATTTAATCACATTACATTCATACATTTAACACATACGTACATTTATTTTCAAAGCTGGATCTGACCGATACCTTAGTCCAGTACAGTTGAATCCATATGCGAATATGAAAACCACACTTACCACAACCCCACGGGTAATACGCCTTACATACGACCTGATCTGATGAGGTTTGAGGAAGGCCATCATCTCCTCATCAGAGTACCTGCCGTAGAGCTCTGGGTTGCCGTTCCTGACCGCCTGGACCAGGAGCATCATGTCCGCCTTGTTGTAGGCCAGCACGGCACCCGCCATGGCACTCATGAAAGCCCCGTACTTGGCGTGGCTCTGCTTGATCACGACGGCGTCCCAGCGGTGCAGCCAACCCCTCTTCACCCAGTCACCAAACGGGTTCTCCAAGAACAACGAACCGCTGTCACTGAAAATGACATCATGACATTTTGTGTAGGTGTGTTACATGTTGGATTATCCATTTCATCATAGGTTTCAACTGCTATTGAACTACAGACTCGGACGCCACCACCACTGTGGTCAAGAACTGACCCCACTCATTCAGCACGCTGGTGACGTACTGCATTGTGCCCTTGGCATCGCCGTAGATCTTCTTGAGAATCTATAAAAACAAAGCATAACATTCATTGCATGGTGTTTATCAACAGTCAGTCTGTTCCATATGATCACAAGTACTTTATGCTGTACATACCTTCCTTGTGCCGTCGATGCACAAGATTTCCCCAGTCGTACTGAGGATTTGGTCCCTGTACATGGGCATCTTCTCCATCTCCAGGATCAAGTGTGCACGCCTCAGGACCCAAACAGACGGAAGGGGAGATGGGGCGATGGGAGGGGTGTAAGTGCCGGCTGCTCTGGCAAACGACAGGATGCCTCTTTGAGACGAAGACGATCCAGCCGCCAACGTGTGGGCATCATACAGGAGAGTCTGGTACAGGTCCCGACGCTCCACGTACCACTCGTCGTGGCCCTGCTGCAGCAGTCTCTGCACCTTGCTCATTAAGACAGCGCTGAGTCGGTCGCTCATCAGGGTGACCACACTCCTGTCCACAGCACGCTTGCCGCAGATTATGGCAGGGAACATGCTTCTGACGGCCGGGGCGAGGTTCATCAAAATTTTCAGACTGTACGCCAGCCAGGTGTACTGCTGCTGGGTACGGTGGGCGCTGTCCTCCTCGTCGTCGCTGTCGTCTGCATGCGCATGGCTCAGCTCCTCCCTCAGCTTGAGACAGTGTTTGCACATCAACCTCTCGGTCAGGAGGGTGTAATGAAAGTTCATGCCGCACACTTGCCTGGCGTAGCTGCCGTACCCTCTCTTCTCCAGGTAGTACTCTGGCGGTGCGGGGCAGTTGGTGTTGGGGCAGCGGATCAATGCCTTCATCACACTGACCAGGCGCCAGAAAAAGGCAGGGGTGGTGAAGAAGGAGAGCATGTTGGGCACAGCTCCCTTGACGGCCATAGCAGGTGGGGGCGGGTGGAACTCCATCTTCTCCTTAAAGAGCTTCCGCTCGGCCATCTCTCCCCTGACATTTTTGTACTTGGACGCCCTCTCAAACAGCCCGTAGGTCTCGTTGGTCTTCAGCCACTTGATGTTCGCGGGGGCTATACCAAGGGCTTGGGCGGATTCAGGCGGCTGCTCCCAGAACTTCTGATAGCCCTCCAGCACAACGCCACCGGGTTTCGAGGTCTCTCGGAGGGACGAGGGTCCGGGCCTGTCGTCCTTGCACACAGAGCTGGCGAGGTCTCCCCAGGTGGTCAGCTGCGTGCTGACCGACGCCTCAGACTCGTCCAGGACACTCTCTGAAGAGGAGAACACCACAAAAATGTATCAACTGCATTGCTCCACACATACTGATGAATTTCACGTGGAACAAAACACAAGTCCTAGCAGCTCCACAGCATACTACAAAGTCATTTCATGTTCATTTCAGCATAATACTACTATACCTGCAGCAGCCAACAACTCGGCATTGCTGGCGTAGTTGGGGTCCTGCTGAGAGAGGTCGTGGACGGTCGGAGGAGCCCGGTCTTTCTTCGATTGTGCTTTCTGCAGAAAATAAAACACAACCATAGATTCATCTCATAAAATAATACTTTTACTAATACTGGTTACTGCTTAACATCATTTACTCAGGTCTAAAAGGTAACTGAGTTTATCTTACCTTCAACCTCCTGTCAAGGTGCCATGTGACAAGAGGGAACTCTCTGGTGTACTCGAGCAGCCGCTCCTTCTGCCACCTCAGCAGCTCGTTCTGCTCTCCCTGCTGGCAGTACTGGAAGACCACACCAGCCAGCCGACATCGTTTTCTAAAAGCCACCTGAAGGTCTGACCGGCGTACTTTCCGAACACGATGACCCGCTGACCTTTCCACAGCTCACCCCCGGATCTCTTGGCAGCCGTCTCTGCTGTCTTGCGATTCAGCCTTGTAGGGTCAACAACGGTGCTGAGGGCCTCTGCCACAGATTTTGCTGCCTCTGTACACTGCAGCCTGGCCTCTCCTTGCCGGTACAAAATGATGTTGCTGTTGATGGCTGACCAGCGATGATTTTGTGGTCAAGCTCTTGCTGCAGACATCACAGTCAAAGGTCTCCCTGGCGACGGCATGGATCTTCAAATGCCTCGTCAGGTTGGACTTTTCAGTGAAAGTCTTGTCGCACACGCTGCACCGATGTCTATGCGTCTCCATGTTTCATCTGGTACAATAAAACATGAATAAATGAGTAAAACTAAAAGCAGATGAGGGCTTAAATAAATTTTTTAGAGACCCTGCAGCCCTCGTAAAAGTAGTTCACGGCCATTCATTCCCACTTATGCCCATTCATTCATCATGCAAATCGCGGTCGACATGTTTACACTTCTAAAGCATACTTACACATCGAATTTCAACTCCACACTGTTGTAACACCATCGCCATGGTCTTAAGAAGTGAGCTAGAGTGTCTTGATCACGTTTTGAAAGTATTTCCAGAGATCGTCAGGACATTACAGTGGCGATTGGTAGCTCATTCATTCATTTTCAATGCATTTAGCATGCTAATCGCGGTTGATATTCTAACGCATCTAAAGCATATTTCAGCTTTACATTTCGAGTCCACACAGTAGTAATACATTCAAGGTCTCAACATGTAAAATCAATAGTCTGATCGCATTTTAACCCTTTAGGCGCCAGAGGTTTTTTTTTCGAAACGTTCGATCTTCATTTCAAAAGGCTACATCTTAAAAGTGATAAGAGATAGAGACTTTCTGTAAATTAGAGAAATATTAAGGATGTGAAGGAGAAATTTTGGATTACTAACATTTTTTTTATATTCTGTATATGCTTTCTATACATTCAATACTATGCATCAACTTTGCTTTGTCATTTGCTCTCTCCATGTCATGATTTTCTAATAAAGGTCATGCGACCCCCTTTGTCACGAGTTAAGGGTATTCTGCCTGAGGCAGTAATATTAGGAATATCCCGACAGGAACTAGACTATGGCAAGAGAATGCTGAAGGATGTATATGTATTGTATTGACCAATTATCTACTTACTTGGAGTAGCCACATGACTTGCGTATGGCGCATGGATCACATGCTATGTCCAAGAAGTGTATATGTATTGTATTTCTGCATGTATGAGGATTTTTTGGAAAAGACCATTGTACTCATGTGATTTGTATTACCAATGTAATTAGATGGGGCTTCGCCCTAGAGAACTTTGAGTAGTGTTACTGGAACATGCTGTTGCTAGTGACCTGCTCCCAGTATCGTGAATAAACCTGCAGTGGTTCCTCACACCTGAGTGTTGCCTGGATATTTGTGACCACATTTTGGTGGCAGCGGTTGGGATACCTAACTCCGAGACGCGGCGGTGAAACCTGGAAGGCGTAGGACCCGAAAAGCGCTTACGGGAGATCTATTTTTGATTTTGGGACAATACCGTGGAAAAAAGGCAACATCGCCCGCGGGACCCATCCTTGCCGGAAGGGAGTCATCCTGTGTCTCGGATACGGTATTACCGTATTGTGGTCACAGGCACCTAGGTGGTGAGTGGGAAGCGATTTTTTTCTACCGCTTTGTAGTTAAGAATTGGCTTGTGTGCCGGGGTGCCACCGAAGGAATCTGCTCTACTTGTAGGAAGGTAGAAAGGTTGGCTTGTGAGCACAGCCGAAGAGCAATCGATAAAGGATCTGCTAAGAGAAGCAATCGGTAGGATTGGCTTAAAGCGCTTGATACGGGGATTGGATTGGTTGAGAACATTGCTATTGTACTCTGATAGTTTGCTCTGTTTTAGGCGTGAGGTAATTTGGGTAATAAAAATATATTAAAGGGACACTGCTATGGGGACTAGTAATAGTAAAACTGTTAAATTGCCCAAAGGTATACATAATCCTGGATGTTTAAAGGAGAATTCCGGTGTGATATTGACCTAAAGTGTATTGAAACATGATACCGAGTGTGAACGTATGTCTCATAGCCCATCTCGGCTTGTCCCCTGCATTCCAAAATCTGGCGCTAGTTAGCCGATGCTACCAACAGCTTTTTCAATAGTTGTGCTTTGGCATCGGGCTAGCCATGCAAATAAATCACTGTTTTACACCCATTTACGAGGCTCAATGTATCTCCACACTTCATTGGTAGACTTCCGAGGGCCCTGACATTTAAAACGAGACATTGAGAACTTTGAAAAAGCACTGGTAGTTTACTTACAAGACGATTTATACAGACAGTATCTTCACGAAGTTTAGCGTTTGCAGCCATCTTGAATTTAGTCACGATAAGTCGAGCGACGAGTAAGAATGAACAGGTATGATAAGGGATCAGATTCCAAAAATAATTCAGTGGAAATGCATGGATTCAGCAACTGGAATCCACCAATTCCTTGTTACGAACATATGGCTAGGACCCGAGACGGATTTGTCCCCAAAGCGGCTAATGTGCTAGTCACTTTGAGCATAAAGAAATTTCATGCAACGGCCATTGGTGCCAAATCGGAGTTACATAACAACTCCATGATCCTATTCGTCACTCGCCCATCGGCTCCTTTAGTAGTAAATGGTATATATGGCCCTTTTCTGGCCTCTATGCGTCACCCTACACCCCCCTTCGTTACTCGTAACGTCATCCCCTTTCTCCTCCGGAGTCTTCCGGGCATTCACACTAGCGTGAGAATGGGTGAGCACACCGGCCGCAGGCGCGCTACACCGAGGGGACGGGCCACCATGCTCTGCCTTAGGTTGCCCCTGCTGGCCAATGGGGTCGTACCCGTCCTTGAGCACTGACCGCGCCACACACCTGCCACACCACTAGGTGGGCCAGGTCCGACGTGCGGTAAATTGGGGTGAGGTGATCACTTCTAGTAGCAAGCTTTGGTTACGTCTATCCAGATTTGGATGGCTTTGCAGTTGAGGGCTAAACCTCCACAAAATCTAAGTTACCGTTTAAATCGAATCAAGATTCCTTAAGGCGACTCATTCGTATCAGGTCACAGCCCATAACATCCCTTGACTCTGTCACCTGGGCGTGCAGGCATGTGTCTTGTGAGTTACCTGTCAGTGTTGTGTATGTGAGTGTACGTCAGTGTGTGTGTAGAGATGGGTGACTCGCAGGACCCCACCTCTACTCGTACATATTCGGGAGAGGAAACTCCGGGGGAGGAAACTCCTGCCCCTGCTCCCGCTCCTGCTCCAGCATTCGAGCGAGGAAGTTGCTCTCCATTATACGACCCTTGTTGAACTCGTCTTCCATTATTCGTCCCACACTAGTTTGCACTAAAAGAATTCTCTCACTCGCATCCTCCTCGTCCCAGGGCATCATTACATTTTGGACCACTAGTTGTCTAGCGACCACCTTGGAGCAAACCTTACCACAACATTGAGTAATACAGCAAAACATTCCTACCACTAAGGCTGCTCCTAGCAATAACTTTCCCAGAAATGCTATAATCTTACCCCCCCATGACCCAAAGGTGTCCGTTAGCCACCGGGTTACGGGGGCAAAGATTCCTGAGATATCCGGGATCTCATCAAATGACAGTCCTTTTCCAGAGTTCTCGTGGGCCTCCCTGTTGACGGCCTTGAGCCTGTTCATCGCGTTTGTGAAGTCATCCATGTTCTCGTCTTCGCCTGGGACGTACGTACAGCACGAGTCTGTTCCGACGATTGCGCACACTCCACCTTCCTTTGCCAGTATCCAGTCCACTGCTATCCTGGTTTCCATTGCCATTTTCGTGGTGGCGTTCAACCTTCTATCAAATGCGTTGAACGCGTCCATAGTGGCATTCATGAACCGTAGGGCGTTGTAGTGGATGTAGTTGATCCATTGAACATTCTTGGCGACGCCTGCGGATGCTCCGTAGAAGGGGATGGCGGCTTCAAACCCGGCGAGTACCTCGTCCCGTGCTTTGAACTGTCTCGGGACGTTGTGGGGCTGTCCGAATACGTCCATATACACTCCATCGTCGGCGTCCCTTCGACTTCTCTTCAGGTTCCCTTTTACGGGTGTCTGCTGGTTGTCCCCTGGGCCGGTCGAGTTCAATGTTGAGTTGCGTTCTGACCAGTGGACTATGTAGGTTTGCTGGGCCAAGATGACCCTGGCACACTTTCCTCTCCAGTATTTTGGAAGGGTGTTTCGCAGTCCCCATCGTCTTCCACAGGCCCACCATAAGTCTGCCAGCGGAATATTCTGTTCGTATATCCAATTTACACTCAGCATCGTGGTGTTTGCTTCGACTCCAATCTTCTTCCCGTTGTCGCTTCTCTCTATCAGGCGAAACGAGAGGCTGTTGGATTCGTGGACCCACTTTGCTGCACAGCGTCCTTCAAATGTTCCTACATCCTTCGCGCCCCCCTTGACTGTGCTTTCAGTGGGGTGTACTTCAAAACATTCAAACTCTACGTCTTCTGGTATCTCATAAAGGTGGTGGGTTTTCCTTGCTACCCTGGCTCCCATGCCTGGGTAGTCTTTTCTACATCTTGCCTCATTTTCTTGGGTCCCGTGCGTTCCTTTTCCTCTTGTTCGTCCTGCATATGAGGGGCCTATACCAGTCCACCCCTTACGTAACTCCTCACTTCCCAATCGCCCAAGGCATGCAAAAGGAGACAGCTTGTTCTCTTCGTATTGCCTTCCTGACTCTTGGTATACCGCATCCTCTTCTCCAGTTCCTGGTGCTGGTAGTACTGTCAGCTTTGGTTTTACTGCCGAGCACACATAACACCCTCCTTCTGGTTTTACCGTCTTTGCTGTGTATTTGGCCCATTGCATCCATGAATTGTCCTCCCACGCCTCCAGAGCGCCTGTTGATCTCTTTCTTCTTTTCTTGGCCTGAGTCCCATCAGTCTGGTTCCCTGACAGGTTTTCTGGAAGTGTGCTTGTATTATTTACATTTTTTCTCTCATTCTTGCTTTGAGTCATTACATTGTCCAGCACCGGGATGTACTCGTTACTTCCCGATGCTTCTAGCTCTGGTGTGTATATCTCATCTCCTGATCCTCCTATGTACAGAATATTGTCCGTGTCTAGGGCACTGTCGTCGAGCAGCTCCTCTTCGTCCCCTCGCAGAGCGTCATTGGGGGTGGCAGTCTGTACCCCCTCCGTCGCTTTCGTCGTCCCCTGGGAATCTCCGGAGAGGCCAGTCAAGGGCCTCTTCGAAGCCCCCAGTCCAGTGGGCACCAGGGGAGCCGTCCCGGTCGATCCCTTGGAGTATTCGTCTTGTCTCTCGGCTGGTCCCTGGGCGGTCGTCCCCGAAGTGGGGGCCGCCCGTGGTGTGCCCTGAGTCCGTCGGCCTCTCCACAGGCTCCGCAGGAAGCTGCGAGCCCTGCTGAGGAGGTGTCCGGGGGGAGGCGTAAGGACAGCGAGTAGCCTGAGCGCGTCGAGGGCCTCGGCAATTTCTGCGGCAGATGACTGTGCTCCAGTCTGGTCGTCAGCAGGGGCGTCGGCTGGGTATGGGTAATCCCAGTCGGTGTAGAAGTCCCCAAAGTCGATGGTGTCGTTCCCTTGCTGGTGTGGTGGGGGCGGTGGCGGCGCTTCTTCTTCCGGCCTCGGCGTTTCTTCAGTGTCGCTCCCCGTGAGGTCGGGTGTGGTCGCGGCATGAGAGTGGGCTGTGGGGTTATCTGGTGGATCACCGCTGGTTGAGGCTGTGGCAGGTCTGGATACTTGGGATTCGGGAGTGGCTCCCACCTCAGGTGGATGTCGCCTTCCCCTCCTCGAGCCTGGCTCGGTCCCAGCATCGCCAGCACCTGTAGGCACAGATAGGGGAGGGAAAACAGCAGGCACCCCAGGTACATTGCGCCCAGGGCCATCAGCAGGAGCCGGCAGTATCCTCCGCCTCGTACTCCTACGTGTACTTGGTCCTCCCCTGTGTTCCCCACCACCATCATCCTCCCCGGGGGAGTCTGGTGGGGGTCCTGGCGGGCCCTGGTCCCCGTCATCGTCCTCCGACTCCTCTGGACCTCTCGCTCCTTCTGGTGGCACCGCCCTGTAACAAGAGTTAAGGTGATACCACAGATCTGATCCTTGCACTCTTACCGCCCTGGGGGTAGCCTGGGTCACTCTGTAGGGCCCTTCTGCCCTGGGGTCGAGACACGATCTCTTAAACACCCTCAGGTACACCCAGTCTCCCACTTGGATCGGTCCGGGCTCAGTCCTCCGCTCCCGAGCTCTCTCTCTTCTCTTCTGCTCGTTGAAAACTGCCCTGTGAACTTGAGAAAGCTGTTTAATATAACTGCTCACTTCTTGTTCTAGAATTTCCAGCGGAGGCCTCTGATCCCCTCTGAACCGTGGTGTGGGCATTGCCCGCCCCGTCACCATTTTGTGCGGGGTCAGATGCGTGGTTCGATTTTTTTCACAACGCATTTTCATCAGCGCGATTGGTAGCGCGTCAACCCAATTTAAGTTTGGCAGATTTTGATCGTCGTGCGCGCTTTGGACGATCTTCGCAATCTTATTCTTCAGCGTTCCGTTCGCTCTTTCGACCATCCCCTGGGACTGCGGGTGGTAAACACAACCAAACCGAGTCTTGATGCACAGCGCCTGCGCAATCTTTTTCCACGTGTTGGCCGTAAACGCTCGCCCATTGTCGCTACTGATTATTTCTGGGATCCCAAACCTGGGTATCACCTCCCTCGCTAGGAATCGAATCACCGTTTTCTCGTCCTACCCTCGGCTCGGACAGGCTTCTACCCACCGTGAGTAGCGGCATATTATCACCAGTACGTGTTTGTACGTGTTCACCGTTCGACCCATGTCGATGTAGTCCATTACCAGGTGTTTGAACGGTCCCTCTGGGAGTGGCACGTGTCCCAGGGGCCGTGGTCCTATGCCTATTGTTATGTTGTTTCTGTAATTGTGTGTGGCACAGGTGTGGCAATTTCTTAGCACGTAATTGATGCGATCTTGAAGGTATGTCAAAGTCAAAGTCAAAGTCAAAGTCAGCTTTATTGTCAATTTCTTCACATGTTCCAGACATACAAAGAGATCGAAATTACGTTTCTCACTATCCCACGGTGAAGACAAGACATATTTTACCAATTTAAGTCCACAGACAAACATAACATTCAAGTAAACAAAAAAGTAAGTAAATAAGAGGGCACATATAATAATGAAAAAAATAAGAGCAGCAAAATTTGGTTGAAATTGTGCATAGACAGTCAATAAAATACTAGTGCAAAGTCAGGCCAATAAAAGGCTTGTGTAGTTCTGGGCCCCATGCACATGGGTCAGCTTCCTTATAGCCTCCTTCTCCTGTTGCTCCTCCTTGTCTTTCCCTTGTCTGTACAGAGTTACATGGTGTACCACTGCCAGTCTGAATTCTTCTTTTGGCATGGCTGCCAGGTGCCAGTCGCTTTCCAGCTGCGTCCTGACTTCTTTTGGCAGTGCGTCCATAACCGCTCTTCTGAACTGCATGGTGAGGGGACCTGAGTCTTCTGGTCTTTGTTCCATCCTTATCGTCCATTCCTGCGCTGCCCTTTCCACGAAGGCTGCGGGATTATCACTGTCTTTGAGTTTCTCTATCCAGACGGCTGAGGGGCTGTAGTGGTTGGGGTAAGCTGCCCTTAGGGCCTTCCACACGTTGTTCCGGACGCTATCGAAACACAGGGCGTCTCTGCTGGCATCCATCAATCGCCCTAGGTTTTCTCTCTCCAGTACAGCCTCTGTGTCAGCCTTTCCCAATATCAGGCCGAGTAGATATTTTATATCTCCTACGGCCAGGTTTCGGCCTTGAGTCTCTGATTCTAGCTGACTTATCCATCTGCCCGCTCCCTCATGCAGGACAGGAAGTCGTGAAATGAAGCCATTCACATCTGAGTGGGTCCACGGCTGGTAGTGGGCCGTTTGGTTTTTTGTTATTAATGGTGCCATCACAACCGTTTCTTCCTCATCCGATTCCTCTGGGATGGCTTCTTTTCTTTCTTTTTCTTTCTGTGCCCTCTCTCTTTCTTTCTTTCCCTCCTTTTCCAGTTTTTCCAGCTCCTTCTTGTTTTCCTTTAGGCCTTTCTTGACTCCCCCTTCAATCTCGTTGAGTCCCTTTCGCACTCCTTTTCTGATCTCGTCCAGGCCTTTCTCCACTCCTTTCTTCACCCTGCTGATTCCAAACAGTCCTGTGGCGAGCACACTGGGTGGGATCATCATTGGGAGCATTCCGGCCCGTTCTCTACATGCCTCTGTTTGTCGCTGGTGGGCCTTCACACCCTTTTCTCCTTTAAACGATCTTCCGCAGCCGAGACACACTGTGGGGTCCGCTTCTTTCGGGACCTGTGGCAGTTCTCTCCGAACTTGCTCTGCGAGGAGCTGTTCTAAGACACCCAGTCCTTCCTCCTCGTCTTCCGCTGACTCATAGTCCTCTCCTGAGCCAACCTGGCTGTCTGCCCCGTCCGTATCTTCCTCCTCTTCTTCCGCTATCGTGGTTGGACCGCAGGCCAGTTCGAAGGTTAGTCGGCGGGCCCCCCTTTTGTCGGAGGACTCTCGTCTGGGTTCTTGACGGCTTTCCCTTTTCTTACTCTCCTGTTTTCTTCTCAGTTCCTCGCTCTTCTTCATCTCTTCTCCTCTGAGCTTTCCTTCTCTTTCTTCTTGCGCTACCATGGCCTCCATTCTTTTCAGGACTTCTGTCATTTCTCTTTTCAGGCTCTCGCCGCAGTTCCTGCAAGCCCTTTTGTACCTGACATGCTCCGGCGTGCTCCCTGGGCCTGTCCCTTTGTCTCCCCACTTCTCCATCTCTGTTATTTCCTCCATAATCTCCTCGGCCAGTTTTCCCTCTTCTGATCCGATCTTTCTAGCGGCTTTCAACTCTTTCAGACCTTCTTCCACTCTCTCCATTTTTCTCTCATACCATTCTTCAATCCCTTGTTCCTCTCTTCTTTCGTTTCGGTATCTTTCTTCCGCTTGCCTAACGGCCTCTTCCACTTTCTTCCAGCATACCTGGATGTACTCCTCGAGCTTCCGCCACGACTCCCTGCACCCCTCCTTCACCGGTTCCTTGTCCACCTGTGACCTCACCCAGGCCAGGGTTTTCAGGGCCTCTCTATCTTGGGCTTCTTTCTCTTCCTCCCCTGTGGCCTTCATCCGCTTTCTCATGACTGTCTCCAGGTGGTCCCACAGATTCTCATACCATTGTCTCTGTTCCTTTTCTCCCTCCCCAGGGGCTTGCTCCTTCCTTTGGCCTGGAAGGCGTAGGGGTTTGCTTCCTCCAGCTTCTGGGTCACCCGCACACATCTTCTGGCTCTCCCAATAGGGCTCTTGGGGGCTAGTTACTGGAGATCCATTCGTCTCCCAATGACTTCTTGTGCTTGCGTGGAAGTCGCTTACCACCTGTTCTTCCAATCTTCTTGCAGCTTCTTCTTCCCCACCCCACTCCTGTCCTCCACCCGGCTCTGTACTTCCCAGAAGGTATTCTGGGAGCGTTTCCCTGGTGGGGGATGATGGCGACGATGACTGTGCGGACGCCGGTTGAGATGTTGATAGTCTCGGCTGGGGGTTGGCCTGTTCCCACCTTATTCTCTTTACTTCTTTCAGCACCTCCGCGTAGGTCCCTTCCAGTGTGATTCCCTTCACCATTAGCGGGGCCTGCACTGCCAGGTGCACCGTTGGGGCCTGTGATCCGTACACTGGTGCTTGTATTGCCAGGGCCCGTGGGTCCCTTTCTTCCAGGCGCCGGATTATTTCCCGCACGTTGTCCTCCTCTCGCGGCACCTCCGGGTACAGCTTGTCCTTTTCCCTGTATGGGGGAGGACGCGGCTCCTCCATGGGCGGAGCTCCTGGCTCTGCTGCTTGGGTCAGGGTGTCCAGCTCTCTCTTTGTGGGCTGTAATTGGGGGCACTTCTCTGTGGTGGGCGTTGCAGGCGGCGTGTCATTCTGGTCCGCCCTCTGCCTTCTCTTTCTCTCAGATATTTTAGCGAAGGCCTCCAGAGTGTTCAATTCCTTCTCTCTTTTTTCCTGCCTCCGTGTGCCTTTGTCATAGCCCTTGTAGTTCATGATTTTTCCCTCATTTGAGCAATTATTGTCGGGTTGAGTGACCCCTCTTTTGGCCATGCTGTGTGGTCTCCTTCGTATCTTAGGAACCATTTGTGGTTGATGCTCTTTACATCTTTCTCAGCAATGGCATTCTCCTTTACTACTTCCTCCAGAGGTGTCATTACTCTCGTTGCCATTTTTCTTTTAGAGGTCGTCGTCTTCGGTGAAATGGAGATCTTTGCCGTAGTCCAGTTCGTCTCTGTCCTCCCGGTCAGTGCAGAACATGCGATAGTCCTTCTTGTATTGCCTTTTCCTCTCCCTCTTGCACCTGTTCTGGTCTTTTTCTTCCCAGTCCAGTCGTAGGTCGCTCACTAAGTACAGTATAGAATTCTGCACGTCGTCCCACTCCTTGAAGACAGTATTCAGTTTGCCTCTTCTTTCTTCAAATGTCTTCCCTCTATCGTTCACTGCGCTCACGCTCCACCCGTTACTCCCGTGCTCGGAGATTCTTATTGTCCACCTTTCTTTTATCTTCAGGTCACTGCCAGAGTCTCTGCCAGTCTGATGTGTCACTTTCCTTTTAGATGTCAGCGTCTTCGGTGACGGGGTAGACTTTATTGCCCCAGATAGACTTGAAGTAGTCCTTTTCAAACTCCCTGCCTTCTTCTTCCCTCCGACTGCGCTTGAGGGAGTCCCCTCTGTCTTGCCTCTCTCTCTCCCTCTGGCACCTGTTAATAATAATAATAATATAATAATAAAGCTTTATTTGTATAGCACCTTTCATACACAGAATGCAGCTCAAAGTGCTTTACATTTGAAGCATGTAACACAATAGTAGTCAGTCAGTCATTATCAATCACTTTTCTTTGCTGTTTATGATATGCTCAGCAACATATCAAAAATATAGAAAATGACGTCATAAGACTGGCAGCCTTAACCCTCTTACCCCCCACAAGCACGCCATATGGCAACTGTGGCAAGGAAAAACTCCCATATTCCAGGAAGAAACCTTGAGCAGAACCTGACTTAATAGGGGGAGCCCATCTGCTTCTGGCTGGCTGCGCCCTCCAATAGTAGCAGATGTAGAATAATCTGAAAATGTAGTCTACAGGATAAGATGAGTTAACTAAAAGCTTTCCTGTACAGGTATGTTTTCAGATCTTTTTTAAAAATATTTACTGAACTCGCCTGCTTGATGTACAGAGGCAGGGTGTTCCATAGTTTGGGGGCATAATGGATAAACGCAGCTTCTCCACTTTGTTTGTGGAGCACTTTGGGTACGATTAAAAGATTAGAATTGGATGATCTAAGTTTCCTTTGTGGTTGATAAGATATTAAAAGCTCAGAGATATATGAAGGTGCTATGCCATTCAGAGCTTTGTAAGTAATTAACATAACCTTAAAATCAATTCTATAGGAAATAGGGAGCCAGTGCAGTTCAGCCAACACAGGGGTGATGTGTTCTCTCTTCTTAGTCTTAGTTAAAAGTCTAGCCGCAGAGTTCTGTATGAGTGCCAATTTCTTTAGATGTTTTTTGGGAAGACCAGTGAAAAGTGCATTGCAGTAGTCTAACCTGCTAGTGATAAAGGCGTGAATTAGTTTTTCTGCATCTTGTTGAGTTAAAAAGGGCCGCACTTTGGCAATGTTTCTCAAGTGGAAATAGGCTGTCTGAGTAACTTTACTGATATGGGGCTTAAAACTTAACTCTGCATCTAAGATGACACCGAGGCTTGTTACTTTTGGTTTGACCTGGTGTGCCAAGTTCCCCAGATTACTAAGAATAATATCTCGTTTTAGTTTTGGTCCAACCAGAAGTACCTCTGTTTTGTCATCATTTAGTTTCAAAAAGTTTTTGCTCATCCACTGATTAATGGAGGTTAGGCATGCAGTGAGGGAGCAAAGGCCATCTGGGTTAGTTGGCTCAACAGAAAGATACAATTGGGTATCATCTGCGTAGCTGTGGAAGTTTACATTATGTTGACTTATGACGTTTCCCAATGGAAGCATATATAGAGAAAATAGCAGGGGACCAAGGCAGCTCCCCTGGGCCACACCAAAAGGCAAGTCATGTTTTTCAGATACATGATCTCCTAGACTGATATAAAAATCTCTGCCAGTAATGTAGGTTTGAAACCAGTTTAGAGCATTATCAGAGAGACCCACCCACTTCGCAAGGCGGTGAATTAGGATGCTATGATCAATGGTGTCAAATGCCGCACTCAAATCCAGAAGAATAAGGATTGAGACTTTGTTTGAGTCGGTAGCTAGTCTGAGATCATTGACTATTTTTACTAGAGCCGTTTCTGTGCTGTGATTTGATCTAAAACCTGATTGGAATTTTTCAAGGATACTGTTTTCGTTGAGGAAGGTATTTAACTGATTACAAACAACTTTTTCAAGTACTTTGCTCAAAAACGATAGATTTGATATAGGCCTGTAGTTGCTCAGATTGGTATGGTCAAGATTTGACTTTTTAAGTAAAGGTTTCACAACAGCGGTTTTAAAAGCAGTTGGAAATATACCTGTTTCTAATGAGGTATTTATTACCTTGAGAAAAAAGGGAGCTAAGCCATCATATACTTTTTTGAGGAATGTAGTAGGGATTGGATCTAAAACACATGTTGAGGAGCCGGTTTGAGTTATAATTTTACCAAGCTCAGATTGAGTAATAGTGCTAAAGGACCTTAATTTTGGGGGGCTGTTTTTGGGTGTACTATCAAACATATTACTTGTGTTACCAATAGCCTCCCTTATAGAAATGACTTTGTTTTTGAAGAAGTCTGCAAATTCTTCGCATCTTAGAGAGGATGCCTGACTGAGTGTATCAAAAGGTGTTTGATGCAATAGCCTATCAATGGTAGAGAACAACACCCTAGAGTTTCCACTGTTTTCAGCAATTACCTTAGAGAAGTGGTTCCTCCTCTCATTCCGAATAGCTCTATTATAATTTGCAATTTTTTCTTTTAGAATGGCACGGTGAACCTGTAACTTAGTTTTTCTCCATGTTCTCTCAGCTTTCCTACATGATCTTTTTAGATCATGGATATTTTCGTTCATCCAAGGTGTCAGTTTGCTACAGGGCCTTTTTTTAGTCTTTAAGGGTGCCACTCTGTCAAGCAGAGCGCCTAATTCACGATTGAGAGCCTCTACCATTTGATCAATGGGATGATGTAAAATATCTAAATTTATGGAGTCTATAAGAGCTATGAACTGCTGTTCTGCTCTAATGTCCAAGAGTCGCGATTTGATTGCAATTTCGGGATGAATTTTTGGAGTATGTAGTACAATATTAAAAGATACACAATGATGATCAGACATATTTATATCATTTACTGATAAGTCTGTGACTTCTATCCCTCTGGAAATGACTAGATCGAGGGTGTTGCCAAGGTTGTGGGTGGGTCCTGTAACATGCTGCTTTAGCTCTAAACTGTCCAACACATTAAGGAACTTACTGGCTTTAGCATCAGTTGTCTTATTGACATGAATATTGAAGTCGCCATTT
Organism: Alosa sapidissima; assembly: GCF_018492685.1. Lineage (NCBI taxonomy): Eukaryota > Metazoa > Chordata > Actinopteri > Clupeiformes > Clupeidae > Alosa > Alosa sapidissima. The sequence continues at coordinate 30,644,095 of NC_055963.1, forward strand.
ACAATTATCCGATCATAGCTAGTGATGATGAGCGACATAAGTTCAGAAAACTGGTCGAGAAAGCCAGTCCATAGTTTAGGAGGGCGGTATAAGGTTAATAGAAGTACAGCTGGGTCAGCCTTCAGAGTGAGGGCAATATACTCAAAGGAAGCGAATTCGCCAAAGTTGACTCGTGTGCAACTATATTTGTTTGAGAGAATGGAGGCAATTCCACCACCTCGTTTGCCTTGTCTAATTGAGTGGAAGAAATTATAATTTGGGGGACAAGTCTCAACAAGAACAGCTTCGCTGTCTGAAGTCAGCCAGGTTTCAACAAGAAACAGAAAATCCAATTTTTTTTCACTAATAAAATCATTGATTGCAAAGGTTTTGGTAGTAAGTGCACCTATATTTAGTAAACCCATGTTAGCTGAAAATGCCTCTGGCTTTTGAGGAATATGCTGAGGTATGGAAAGAATATTTGTTAGGTTTCTAGTTTTAAATTTGTCTTTTCTTTTTACTATACGTTGGGTAGAAATCAAATCTGTTCTGGTCCTTCTCTTCCCAGTCCAGTCGGAGGTCGCTTACCGTATATAGTATAGTGTCCCTTACCTCTCCCCAATCTTCAAGGGCAGTATTTAGTTCAGCCCTTCCTCCTTCGAGCACCTCTCCTTTATCGTTTGTGGCGCTCACGCTCCACCCTCTATTTCCGCTTTCAGCGACCTTTATTGTCCACGTCTCTTTTATTTCTGAGCTGCCGGATGTGGCTCCCTCTTCGCTCCCGGCTGCTTGGGGCTGTGCTCCCTCTGGTTCTTTCTGCGGCAGGGCAAAAGGGGTCAGCTCATACACCAGGGGAAGTGCTGCCTCCTCGTCTATTTCGTCCCGATTTCTGCACCTGAAAGGAAATCTGCACCCAAAGGGGAACCGCCCTACGTACCCCACTTGTTCCTGACCCTCTCGGTCTCGGATGCTTATTTCCCAATCGTGTTCGCCGTACTCAGTGACATCTATGGTCCAGATCACGTTTTGTTGTTGACGTTTCATACACTTTCAACGTTTCTCCTGGACCTGCCTAATGGGTTTTCTGAGCTTTGTTAATCCGATGTATCGCTATCGTCACTCCTTGTGTCCATAGGCGTCCCTAACTCTAACGGGTAAGCTTTCCCTATCAGATATTCTATTTTCTCTAGTAGCTCTGTATAACTATGGCACCGATATGCTCCGTTCATGAGACCCTCTCGGTTTCTTGTGAATATGCACCACTTATTATCCTGTCGTTGAATGAAAGTGATATGCCACTTACTTTCTAAGTTCATTCGCTATTTGTGGGCGTTACTCTGTTTATTCTCTCTAGTCCCTGCTTTTGCTTTAGTATTATAACTATCCTTCCTATTTTACCAACGTTATTGTATCAGTGGGGGCTTTGAGTTTTATCTTTTCTTTTCAATAATATTTCTTCACTCAAGATTACCTTTTAACCTTTTATTTTGTTTTTACAAAGTACATTTATTGGCTTTATTTTCTCTTTACTTTATTGAAGCAGGTACAAAACTTTCAATTTAAGCAAAGTTAGCGGATTACAAGTTTTTTCTATGCAGTTATTGTGAAGTTCATTCAGCCAGGCAGCTATCATAGAGGCCTTGCAGTAGTACCTCCCCCTTCTATTTTTCCTAGCTTTTCTATCTATAATCCCTATTTGTCCTTCTCCTCCTTGCAGCTGGGGAATCTCTTCTAAACTTGCGCTTTCTGCCCTCAGGTGGGGCAAAGAGCTGGTCAACCACCGGCCTTGTGTTCACCCCTACAAACTTTCCTACCTGCTCTATTACTGTCTGCAGTGCCAATGGTGCTACGCTGGTGCCTAGTCTTGAGTGGGTTCCTCCGTATTTGTCAAGGTGGTCAACATGAACTGAATATTTATCCCTAGTGCTCCCTCCCTTGTTCCAGAACACTGACACTGATAAAGACTCTCTCATAAAATTGGCCAGCCTACCTCTATCTCGGCCAACTATCTCTCTTAGCTCCTGTTCTATATCCCGCACTGGCTGGGGCTCAGTCGGGCCGTGAACCTCCTCCTGCTGGGGCACAGTTGGACTGTAGCTTGAGCTAGACCGGGGGCTGGTTGGACTATAGCTTGTAGATGGCGGTGAGCTATATCGGGGGATGGCTGGGCTGTTAACTATACGGAATGGACTATGAATTAGCTGGTGGGATACGGTGTTACCTGGATAGGGAGTTGGAGCTCTCACTAGACCCCCTTGACCTGACTCCTGGCGCCCCTCTTCCTCGGACCCTAGGCTGCTGTAGCTTGTTTCTGGTGGGGCACTTACTTCCCCTGGTCCAATGTCTGTCTCTTCCTCTCTCACGCTACTGTTTGGAGTGAGTTCTTCTGGGGAGTCTGTGTCAGGCTCTTCCTCACCTGAATCATCAGAGATTTCAAAGTGGTAGAGGACTTTTCCTAGGGTCTCTGGCCTATGGTCTCTCACAATCCTAAGCTTGGGCACCGCTACTCTAACAGGGGGCTCGGGGGGGGGCATCTGCATGAACCTCCAACAACTGTAACAATCTCCTTATGTTCAGACTATGGTTGCTGTGCAACCTTCTTATGAATATTGCAGCCGCAACTTCTATTATGTGAGTTTGACGTCCGTCTGTCAGCGTGGCGATCCTCCTTCCCTCGCCGAACTCCTCTACCTCAAATTTGTATGTGCGCTTGTCTCGCATCTATTGTGGGCCCATGCCCAGGCAGCAAAAGAAAACACAACGGCGCACACTCAGTTTTTACAGAAACAACAGCAGACTATAATAAAATATATTTTGTTCATCACCCTTTGCTCAGGACAGTTTCACACATTTATCTCACAGCTAATATTGCAGTTTACCTATTAACCCGTTCTTTTCTCTGAACCACACATATTTTAGGGCAGCCCGTGCTCCCTTCACACAAAATATTATTTTAGTTTTCTCCTTGAAAACTAGATTTCCTCCTTGGAAATTAAAACACTATTTTTAGCTTTCTCCTTGAAAACTAGATTTCCTCCTTGGAAATGATTACATGGCCATTTAACTCAGTTTTCTCCTTGAAAACTATTTTAACCGGTTCTCAAAATCACAAAACACTTTTTTAAGACCAACAGTACAACCCAATCTCTGTCTTGTGTCTCCACTATCCTTTTGAGGATTCAGGTTAGCACCCCTTCCCGGCCTACCCACCGACTCCCACAGTACAGCTCTCCCTAATAATAAGCAAAAGTGCCTACCTTTTTTGGGCCCGGAGAGCTGCACTGGAGAAGTCTGCTTCACCCGGGACGGAACTGCTTCCCTTGTTGAATCCATTCAAATCTCGGTAGGAACCTCCAGATCTGTCGTGGAAATCATCCACTTCCCAAAACCTCCAATCCAACTAGCACTCTGATGTCAAAGACCCGAAGGAGAACACCAAGACGAGAGATGCTGAATACTGTTGATCCTTTATTCACCGTATTGCAGTGAGAATACAATCCAAACAGCGTCAGGACTGGACCATCAGGCAATAGAGTGATGAGCGGCAGCTGCTACCCCGATGAGATCTGATCTGAATGTGCCTGAGCTCTCTCTTTTATGCTCTCAGGGGCCTGAGAGGCGTTCCTATCACCAGGAACGTCACCAAGCCCCTTTTAGCCTATCAGAACGTTTTGGGACTTGAGATATTGGTGGAAACTCCTTCTCATATAAACATTAAAAAAATGTGTGTTGCTAGGCAGAATACATGTGTCCAGGTTCTATGTGTAATCTGTTGCCAGGCAGGGTACGTTTTGATTTGGTTCTATGTGTCACTTCAACTTTGGTTTCACTTCCTCTCTCTGGAAGGCCCCTGCCTCTCCTCTTCTGCTAGCCCCTTCTATTTATGCTCTTCTGGTAAGCACCTTTCTCTCCCAGGCCCTGTCTTGTTTACTTCCACTCTTAGCCTTTGACAGTCCAGTCTCATGACTTCCAGTAAATGTTGCATAACAGCTGCACAAACAATGTTCTCATAGTAAATGGAAGGTCTCCTTAATAAACCAGTACACACACAATTATTATTATCATCATGTCTAGATAAAATCACCACACTAGCCCGATGCCGAAGCACTACTATTGAAAAAGCTGTTGGTAGCATCGGCTAACTAGCGCCAGATTTTGGAGTGCAGGGGACAAGCCGAGATGGGCTATGAGACATACGTTCACACTCGGTATCATGTTTCAATACACTTTAGGTCAATATCACACCGGAATTCTCCTTTAAAAGATATGTATAAGAAATATGGACCTGAATGTGTAGATGAATTTATTGAATAAGTGGAGTAGATGGACTGAAGGAAAATTTTCTTTAGATGGTACGTTGAGTTTGGAAAGGTTAACTGAATGTAGGGCTTTGATGGAAAGGAAGGCTAGGCCTTTTAAGCATGATTTGTTTGAAAAGTGGGAAAGAGAAGCGAGGGAAAGATAGGAGAAGAGAAAGTGAGTTATGGAACAGAAAGAGCAGGGCCAGAGAGAGAGAGAGAGAGAGAGAAGGTTTGTGCGGAGCTATGGACATTTCAACTGAAGTCTATGTGCAGACGAGTGAACCTGACCTCAAGCCCCTATAGTCCGTAAATCTCCACTACCATTCCCTTCAGCACCCCCTGCACCACAACCAGCTGTGGCTGTTCCTGCTCCTAAGCCCCTGCAAGTATTCACCTACTGAAGATTGGACTAAAATGGCTATTTCTCAGCTTACAACAGACTGCTAGAGAATTCTTGGGAAGAGTGGCTTCAGCAGTTAACAAACTTCGTGGAGGGAGGAGAGCAGGATTTAGGTGGACTGAAAGAAACGGTTGCTGGAATTGTGGAGACGTAGAACACATAGCGAGATATTGTCCGAAGCAGGGTGATTGGAGACAAGACAGGGATAAATCATCACAACGACGCCCTCAGGGTCCGGTCTGGACACAGAATGGAAATTCTGAATAGGACAGGGAGGACTCTGAACAGGGGACTCCGGGACCCCTCACCAACACTTCTGTATCACCTTATGAACTTTATCCCCAACTGACTTTGAATGCTGCCGCACAACCTAAGCTAACTCTTTCTCTGAATGGTAATGACGTATCTTTTTTAGTTGATACAGGAGCGGATGTTAGTACACTTGGAAGGAAAGATAGTTGTAAGTTTTTAACATTAAAAAGCAATAGAGTTATATGTAACAGGAGCTTCAGGCCGATCAGTGGCAGAACCAGTTTCTACCCCTTTAGTGGTTCAATATGAACATCAGACAGTAGAACATTCTTTTCTCTTGAGCAGTGTTTGCCCTGAAAATTTACTAGGCCGAGATCTAATGTGTAAATTAAATCTTACACTTTTTCTTTCTCCTGACGGAGTAGGTCTAGAAGGGCCCATTTGTCTGTATTGTCAGAGAGTGAACCCCACATGGATAGGATATGAGTGTAAAGACATTAAAAGCATTAAAATCTCCGATCTCGGTTCTAGAAAAGACAGAAACCCCTGAGCAATTTCAGTGTACAATCGCATGTTTTCAAGGCTCTCCAGATCAGCTGTATGTGAAAGAGTGGTACCAGATAGGAAATAGTATTGAGACTAGTGATGTAGCCGGCGTATTGACCTCTAAAATCTATAGTAAATCAGTAGTAGTAGACCTGTCTCCAGGTCTGAAATATTTGTTTGCAAACCCAAATTCTTATCCACATGTTGCATTGGTAAAAGCCCAAGAAAATTGGATTGATTTAGGGCCATTTGTGAAAGCGTGTGTGAATGCTAAAGATTGGACAGTGGTCCGAGATACCCCAAATTTGTTTTATTCACCATCACAAGATGCGTATTTTTTCCAACAATGGTGTTCTTTGAAAGTTACTCCTGTGCAGAAAGAGCTCTCTGCATGTTTAACACCCGCATTAACCCAACTCAATGAATGGAGGGTTCTCTCTTTAAAAGAGAAAGCAGATCTGTTAGCCGCTGTTCCAGATAATCTCTGGGCAGCTGATAGTTATGACTTTGGGACTCTATCTACTGCTCAACCATTAAAAATATGCGCAAAAACATTGCATTACCCGTCGAAAGCCCAATATCCGTTGTCGAAAGAGGCTGAGCAGGGGATAGAGCCCGTATTCAAATCATTATTGGACAGGGGAGCTATTGTGCGTTGCAGTTCCTCCCCAGTTAACACACCAATTTTGCCCGTTAAGAAGTCTGATGGCACTTGGAGATTTGTGCAAGATTTAAGACTTGTTAACGACGCTATTCACCCGAGGCATCCTATTGTGCCAAATCCTTGCACAATTCTCTCTAGTCTGCCATCCACTGCAAAGTTTTATTCTGTAATTGATATTAAAAATGCGTTTTTTACGATAAGAGTACATCCTGCCTCTCAATTTTGGTTTGCCTTCACCTTTAAAGGTCAAAGGTATACTTGGAGTCGTTTGCCTATGGGATACACAGAATCACCTTCAGTGTTTAATGAGGCATTAGTGGCCTGTCTGGCACAATTTACTCCATTGGCAGGAAGTACTGTTATTTCTTATGTTGATGATGTTTTATTTGGCAGTCCATCAAAAGAATCATGCCTGATTGACACAGTGGCATTGCTGAAATACCTGGCCAGGGTGGGACTTAAAGTCTCTAAAGAAAAGTTGCAACTCTGCCAAGAGCAAGTTAAGTACTTGGGTCATATACTTACTCCTGGCTGCAGGGCCCTGGATGCGTCACGCATCACTGCAATTACTGGCTCTCCGAGACCCAGGACAAAGCAGCAATTGTTAGGCTTCTTAGGAATGATTGGTTATTGTCGTGCTTGGATTTTAGACTTCTCGGAGAAGCCACAACCTCTCCGAGCATGCGCAAATGTTTGTAAGAGTTTGACTGACATTGTAACTTGGACTGACGACTGTGAGACTGCTTTTGTGATTTTGAAACAAGCTTTAGTTTCAGCTCCAGCTTTGGGATTGCCTAATTATGATCTTGATTTTCATTTGTTTGTGTGTGAAAAAGGAGGTTACATGTCTGGGGTATTATGTCAATTGCATGGTGGACAGTATAGACCAATAGCCTATTTGTCAAAGAGACTGGATCCGGTAGCAAGAAGCTGGGTGCCTTGTTTGAAGTCTGTTGCAGCTGCTTCAAATGCAGTAATGGCTTGTGCGGATCTAGTATTAATGCATCCTTTGACTGTTCATGTTCCACATGACGTGCATGCATTGCTTTTACAAGCAAAGACATCACATCTGACAACTGCCCGCCTCCTCTCGTACCAACATGTGTTATTGACTTAGCACATGTCACACTTGTACGTTGTACCACCCTCAACCCATCAACATTATTACCTACCGCAGAAGATGGCGAAAGCCATGATTGTTGTGATGTCATAACAATTTGTACTAAACTTCGTCCTGATATATCTGAGGAACCCCTTACTAACCCTGACTTAATTTTTTATGTCGATGGTTCCTCATTACGCTTGGAATCTGGAGAGGTAGGGAGTGGCTACGCTGTGGTTGAATCTTACTCGCTCCCTCCAACTTTTTCTGCCCAATCTGCTGAGTTGATGGGACTTTTTTGAGCTTGTGTGTTGGCAGCTGGAAAATCTGTTTGCATATACACTGATAGTAGTTATTGCTGGGGAATTGTTCATGACCATGGAGCAATATGGAAAGAAAGAGGCTTTCTTACGGCTACTGGTAAACCTATACAACATAAAGAGTTCATTGTATTGTTGCTGGAGGCAATTCAGCTTCCTTCTGCTTTAGCAGTGGTTAAGTGTGCAGTGCATATTAGAGGCGCTGATGAGGTCAGCCTTGGTAATGAGAGGGCTGACTCGGCTACTAAAAGTGCCGCAAAGGGAGGAGTTGAGAGGAGGATACCAACAGAGTTTTTAAGACTTTCGAACAAAACACAATTGTTTTTAAATTTGAATTTGCAAATACCAGATATAGTGACATCAGGTCAAGCTTTAAAAGAAGCACAAAAATCGGCAGATACAAAAGAAAAAAGAAAATGGAAAAAGTGTAAAAAGAATAATGATGATTTGTGGCTACATACTCCAACAGGCAAGCCTGTTTTACCAAAATCATGTTTTCATATAGTTGCTAAAGTTACTCATGGTTTAGATCATGCGAGTGCAACAGCTATGGTAAAAACAATAGAACAACTTTATTTTGCACCAGGATTCACCACCGCGGCAGCTGCTTACTGTGATCGGTGCATTACCCGTTAAACATAACACCGCACCCACAGTGAGAACCCAAGGAGGGCATCACCCACCACCATCAGGCCCGTTTGAATATATTAATGGATTTTATTCAATTGATCAATTAACAAAATGCAGAGGTTGTGAATATTGCCTTGTAATTGTAGATATGTTTTCAAAATGGCCAGAATGTTAATGGAATGTTGAAAGATAAATTGACTAAAATAATGGGATGGAATTGGTTGACTGCTCTACCTTTGGCTCTCCTCTACCTCAGAGGCTGTGCATCAAGATCAAAAGGGTTAAGCCCATTTGAGATTTTGACAGCCCGTCCCATACCAATTCCAGGTTTACCTAATCCTAACCTAATGTATTTGGTACCTTGTCTGGTTACATGCGAGAACTGATAGCTGCTCTATCTTTTGTTTCTTAACAGGTGGCGTTGACTTTGCCTCAAAGAATTCTGGAAACATACCCAGTGGAACCAGGCTCTTGGGTGCTTGTTTAGGATTTTCGAAGAAAACGCTGGAATGAAGAACGGTGGCGTGGACCGTATCAAGTTCTGTTGTCTACACCTACTGCAGTGAGAATTGTGAGAATTAGTGAGACTCTTGGATTCATTTGTCACACTGCAGAGTGGTGAAAGAACCGGAACATTATCTCAACGGATTGTGACTTTATGCTTGAGGTTGATCAGTGGAGGTTTTGGCAAACTTCGCCAGTAGGCCTTTGGATATATGTTCCATCGGGGATAAGGGAAGTGTTGCAAGATCCTGCTGTTTTAACCTGCATTACAACTAGAAAATATTGGACTGCAAATGAAGGGAAGTATGCTCTGATTGTTACACATTTTACTAGGTACACATGTGAAGTCATTCCTTTGAGGGTAGGGAAATCAATTAGTGTGGTACACCAGTGTCCATTATCCAAATCAGTGGTGGATATTAAAAGTAGAAACAAGATATCAGTATACATTAAACTAGCACTGTTTTATTTCCAGTTTAGCTAGATATTTAATCATCGCTGGACAGTGACCTGGGGAGGGCCTAAAAAACCCAAGCCAGAAGATAGAATAGAGCTTTTGTTGTTTTGTAACTGGGAGTAGAGTGGGGCTAGTGTTGTTATTCTGTGTGTTCTTACTGATTATGCCCACTTCTCCAGAGGAGGAGATCTGTGGTACTAATAAAGCCTGTGAAGTGGCTTTCCAAGCTAGAACAACTGTAGCAGGGACGAATGAGACCTGCTGGGTGTGCCAAGAAAAGTCTTTTAAAATGCGTGTTTTTCCCTACAGGACTTCTGATGATTCTGCATGCTCTGCATCTCGACTGTGTACTAGTAAAGATTGCCTTAACATAGTAGGTGTGACAGGGATAGAAATTTTTTTAGGTGGTTCGTCCTTGAATATTAACATTAATGGATTCTGTTTGGATAAATAGAACTGGACAAAAGATTTGATAGAATGATATTGAAATGTGAAATGAGTTTTACCCTGATATGATGACCCGGAAATGTTTTTGGACGATGTTATGGGAAATTGGATTTTTGATTACTAACATTTCTTTGTGGCCTTAAGCCCCAAAGGGGGGAAATGAAGGAGAAATTTTGGATTACTAACATTTTTTTTTTATATTCTCTATATGCTTTCTATACATTCAATACTGTGCATCAACTTTGCTTTGTCATTTGCTCTCTCCATGTCATGATTTTCTAATAAAGGTCATGCGACCCCCTTTGTCACGAGTTAAGGGTATTCTGCCTGAGGCAGTAATATTAGGAATATCCCGACAGGAACTAGACTATGGCAAGAGAATGCTGAAGGATGTATATGTATTGTATTGACCAATTATCTACTTACTTGGAGTAGCCACATGACTTGCGTATGGCGCATGGATCACATGCTATGTCCAAGAAGTGTATATGTATTGTTGTATTTCTGCATGTATGAGGATTTTTTGGAAAAGACCATTGTACTCATGTGATTTGTATTACCAATGTAATTAGATGGGGCTTCGCCCTAGAGAACTTTGAGTAGTGTTACTGGAACATGCTGTTGCTAGTGACCTGCTCCCGGTATCGTGAATAAACCTGCAGTGGTTCCTCACACCTGAGTGTTGCCTGGATATTTTTGACCACAGATGACCCAAAGTTTATGTAGAGATTCCACCGAATCAGTGCCTTTTGCGTCCCACAACATATAATCAGTTCTAAAGTTGCTTTAACAACAAATACATGTGTAATTTAAAAAACTTAATGTTACTATAGATCATATGCATAAATATAAGACCAAGTAAACCCAATAAAATACAAGTTAAAATGATTAAAATCACATAAAAATTTGCTACGGGTAAGGATTTTGGTTGATTTTGGCTTGTCCCACACTATGTTTTTTCTTTTTCAACAGCACTTCTCAGTTGTAAAATGTTGGTAAAATGATACAATTTTCACAGTTTTATATTGTCTTAAGTGTAATCTCATTGTTAAGCAATGATTTTGACATAAATAGATATGTTTTCTTAGAAAATATAAGTCATTTATCATTGTCCCTTAATTTCATCTCAGTCCTGTTACTTTCACTAAAACCCCTTTATAAAATAATGGTACAAACTAGAAGTGACATAATTTCAAGGAAGTGACATCATTTAGAAGAAGCAGATTCCACAGTGTAAGAAAGGGTAACTTTCTCTCTTCTTAAATGTCCTATTTTTCATGTTTTATCAGGGTTGTGAGAGAGGGGCGAGCATACAACATCAGTCCTGTTACCATTTTTTAAAGTGTATATATAAACAATTATTTATCAATACTGATATTACCTATATCTAGAAGTAATAACCTTTCAGATTACATACCATGTGCCTCCCTAACCTTGACCTGTTAGCTAGAAAGGAGCAATTTACCATGAAATCATCAGTCCTTTTACCATCAGTCCTGTTACTATCCTACAATATTCTATGTAATAAGTGAATGGTAAAAAATAAATGCATAGCTTGAGATGGCCCAACACAATTTCTTGTCATGTTAAGATGTGTTAATTAAATGGGCATTGAAAAAAATCAGTTTGAAACAATTATATTTTTCACATTTTTAAAGTTGAAAAGGCACCGATTTCATGGAATGACCCTGTTGAGCGCTCAGCTCTGCTCAGCATTGCTCAACCATTAGCTGATCGCTGCTCAACTCTGCTCAGCATTGCTCAACCATTGGACGGCTGCCGATCTCTTATGTACTTGGAGGAGCATTTGCCTGGGAATACCAGGTGCTGTAAGCATTTTGCTTTTCCATTCACCTGCGTGCAGGCAGAGCGGTTGAGGTTGATGAACGTGTCCGAGTGATTGAGTAATCGCTTACGGCCATACAAAGCTGAGCACGCCCGCTCTCGTCTGATCTCGGAAGCTAAGCAGCGTCGGGCCTGATTAGTACTTGGATGGGAGACCACCTGGGAATACCAGGTGCTCTAAGCGTTTTGCTTGTGCAGGCAGAGCGGTTGAGGTTGATGAACGTGTCCGAGTGGTTGAGTAATAGCTTACGGCCATACCACGCTATGCACGCCCGCTCTCGTCTGATCTCGGAAGCTAAGCAGCGTCGGGCCTGGTTAGTACTTGGATGGGAGACCGCCTGGGAATACCAGGTGCTGTAAGCGTTTTGCTTTTCCATTCACCTGCGTGCAGACAGAGCGGTTGAGGTTGATGAACGTGTCCGAGTGATTGAGTAATCGCTTACGGCCATACCACGCTGAACACGCCCACTTTTCTGTGTGCTGCGTAGCGTTTGTTGGTGGCTGCAGTGGAGGGAGGAAGGCTCCCTCGAGTTTTCGTTTTTTTTCTTATTTTTTTGAAAGAACCGGCAACCCTCCGGTTACAAGTCCAGAGTGCTAACCAGTGGGCCACGGCTGCCCCAAACAACAACAAAAACAAACTAAACAACTGTGGACTAAACAAAGCTGATATACGGACTGACAAAAAGGTAACGAACAAAGGACTTGATACAGAAGATATGAGAAGGCAAGCCGATTCAAATATTTCTGACAAGGAAGGGAGAATGGTGGATTTAAATGAGCCGACGGATAACTTAAGCAAACGGGAATTAAAAGAAAGAGAACAAAACAACGATGATGGATGAAACGTGTGAAAATGAGAACGGTGGAATAATGAAGGACAAAAATCTAAATGAAAAGACGAATGCTGAAGAGAATACATATGCAAATGGAGCGGAGGAACCAAAAGAACAACAGAGAAAGAGAAATGATGAAAAACAGAGGAATGCAAAAGAACACGTATATCTAAGAAAACTAACGGTCATTATAGAAACGGAGAATATAATGGACATGAACATAATGAAGCTCATTAAAGTAATCGAGAAGGAGGTGGGAGTTGCGAAACTTTTAGCTCTTACTCCTTTAGGCAATAAACAGTTTGAAGCCACATTTGAATCGTTGGACTGTTTGGATATTTTAGAAGAGGGATTTTTTTATGAAGGAAAGTGGGTGGGAGTTAAAAGACGGTTTAAATCGGAGATCATGGTATCGTTTCTCCATCTGTCCCCGTATACAATGGACGGAGAGGTGTTGGACAAATTAGCAAAATGGGGAGTAGAAGCCATCCTCCCGCTGAGACGACGATTCTACCTGGGCACGGCAATATCGGATGGTACTCGCTTTATCAAGGTGAAATTCCCAAAAGAAGTGGCCTCTTTGCCGTACAGTTCGATACGGCATCGGGGCCAAGATACTGTCGGGTTATTCATGATAAGCAAGTCAAAGTCATCTGTAGACAATGTATGGGGTCAGGGCATGTGTTCAGAAACTGCCCTGAGTTTACTTGCCGAGAGTGCCTGCAACAGGGACATTACGCACGAGAGTGCACAGCTCTCAAATGCCCCGACTGCCGCCGCACAGACATTAGATTCATGTGCCGCACGTCTGAGAATGAGGATGACGGGGAAGAGTGCGAGGGTGTGGCGGCAGCGGAGGCGAGGCTCTACCACTGCTGCCTATGGGCAGCCCCAGCACCGAGGAGGAGGACATCCCTTGCGCCCAGCCTCAGAGAGAGCCGGCACCCTCCCCATTGTCAGAGAACTTGGACTTCAACTTTGAGACACTGATGGGGAGTGAGGATGCCGGTCGCAACACAGAGACAGAGGAGGCTGAATGCGCAGGGAAGGGGCAGTTGGAGGAACATGTAGACATGGACACCAATTTAAGCCAGAAAGAAGACAGGAAAATATTAAGAGACGCTGAAGAAGAGGGTGGGTTTTTATCTAGGTTATTATCTTTTAAACAACCCCGAGTAAAACCAAAGCAGACGCAGTTGAACATAAAAGGGGTTTTAGAGGACCAGGAAAAGAGGAGAAAAAAGAAATTGCATGCACACTTAGGAGGAGAGGAGAAAGAAAATACTTAAATGATGGGTTTTAATTATGTATTGTTTTTATTTCTATTTATTTTTTTAATGGGCTAGGATTTTATTCCCATTAATATGAGAGGGGGTGTAAATCCAGCAAAATTAGAGAAACTAATAAAGTTGACTGAAAAAAATCAAATTATTTTATTACAAGAAACAAATTGAACTAATGATATTGGAGAGGGATTTAGGAAAAGATGGGATGGTGAAGTGTTTTACAATGTTAGCAGAAAGCAAGGCAGAGGTTTAGCTGTTTTAATTAAAAAAGAAACATGTGGGGCAATGAATGAAATATATAGTGACAATGAGGGGAAGATTTTAACTTTACAAATTGAAAAAGAAAATGTTCAATTTTTTAAATTTTTTAAAAGGTTGAATGTTTTAATTGAAGGGTGGGAAAATGTTGTTTTTATGGGTGATTTTAATACTGCGCTGAAAAGGGAGGACATAAATGAACAAATGGTTTATAGGACTGATAAAGGGAGAAGAGAGTTGGAGAACCTAATGATAAAAACATAACCTGCAAGATGGAGAGCAAGAAACAAAGGTGTTAGAAAATATAGTAGAATTAAGCAATATAGCACGAGTGAGAGTGGGGTTGGTCATGGATATTCCCACGGGTGTTGTTCGGCGCAGGCAACAACAGCCGTGGGAATATCCATGACCAATCCCACGATCACGAGTGCTATATTGGTTTTATACAACAATTCTACCACAAACTAAACAATCTGAAAACATCCCGTTATTGTTTAAAAATGTTAATTTCGACATCGTTCTTACGCATCAAAAAATAGTTCCCTTTTCAATAGACAGCGTCTTGGTTGCTAGGTGACCAACATTCCAGATCCCTCGTTACGGGTCTTTGTGGTTTACGTGTCTTCTTGAAAGAAATGTTGAAAGTCGGGCTGAAATCAGGTTTGCTGCATGCATTTGCATGTCTCATTTGCTGAATGCATGTTACAAGGACAATGGGCCATGTCATGTAAGGGACACGGTACTGCAAAAAAACGGAAACATTGTCTACATTGCAGAACCACTCAACTTTATTAATTTATGGTGAATAAATGTTATATTACTGTGCACAGCCTGACGTGACGACGCTAGCACGTTAGCAGCAGTTAGCTAATTATGCTAACGTTAGTCTCCTCCCAGTGACAATCATATTATACACAATGCTGGCAATGCTAAGAACAATTAGCATCCTCGTTTATCTTACTTACATTGAGTTGACTGTGTGGCTTAATCCACAGATGTGGTGAAGCACTGTTTCGTTATATGGTTCGTCATGGCACTGGGCCATGTCATGTAAAGGACATGGTACTGCAAAAAAAAAAAAACGGAAACATAGTCTACATTGTACGGAGCCCGGGAGAGCTCACTTTAAGTGATATTTTTTATGGTCGTGATCATTTGTGAGCACGTTTTCCTTTAATTAAGCCCTCGAATTAATAAAACGTGAGCACGTTTTCCTTTAATTGAGCCCTCGAATTAATACAACGTGACCCCGTTGTAGGCCTAAATTGAGCTCTCGAAATATGTATTTCGTGCTCACATTTAGTAATTCCCGACATTTTCTCACCGCTCGCTGTGCTGTGGTGGCAACTTCGTGTTACCTTGACATGGACTAGGCCTACAGCTATCTGTAACAGTTCATATTGGTAATGTGATGATAACCGTAAGCAGCTAATTAAAGACTTTAGGTGGTCATGTTTTATAGCGGACTTCTACTCTTTGTAGCAGGGGCACTGTGGTGTCAACCGCCAGCTATGGAGACCCATAATGGGGAAATTCTACTAGGCTACAAAGGCTACTCGCGGGCTCTGTTGTAGCCTAATGACCGGTTTCCACTATCTCCTGGATTGTTGACTTAACTGTGAGGTCTAGAAGTCAATCGAAGCACATCACAGCGACAAGCTCCCAAACAATTACAACACGTAGACCTACTGTTGGTACAAATAGGCTACTGCGTATTAGTAGTATCGCCTAATACCCACCCAATACAAAAAGGTTCCCTCTAGCGCCCGATGGGCCTCACCATATAACCCACGCGCACACCAATGATGCACACAACGAGGTAAGCTTTGATACGGACTATGAAACGGGAGACATAAACAGTGTCGTTCACGATGCTCAGCTTCTCAGGCTATGTAGCCCAGCTCACACCGTTCGCGATAAACACCACAGCTCTGCATACACTTGGACCTCAACAAACACTCAAAACTTCGCCAAACATTCAGCTGGACGATGTTGGCAAGGGGCCTTTACAAACACACACAATCATCTGCTCTCCCACCTACAGCCTACCTAACGGGGCTATAACCAGGTGCACTGCAATCAATGAGATTCCCTCTACGTCACTACAAGCGACACACCTCCCGATGTCATTCCCGGGGATACCCCTTGACACCACACTATGTTTTTGTGCACACAATTTAATTTCTTAGAGCCCACGTTTTTATTATTCGTGGGTGCGTTTTAGTAGATCGAGATCTCGAATATACTATAACGTGCTCATGTTTACATGTGTCAAGACAATATTGAGTGCATGTTTTACAAATTGTGGCCACGTTTAAGTAGATCGTGCACACAATGTTCTATAACCATGTTCACAAATTGTGCTCTCGTTTTAATAAATCGTGCCCTCGTTTTAGTAAATAGTGCACTCGTTTAATAAATTGTGCCCTCGTTTTACTATGCTTAAAATGAGAGCTTAATTTAGTAAACCGAGCGCACAATTTAGTAAAACGAGCGTACGATTTAGTAAAACGAGCGTACGATTTAGTAAAACGAGTGCACAATATAGTTAAACGAGGGCACAATTTAGTTAAACAAGAGCACAATTTAGTAAAACGAGCGCACGATGTAGTAAAACGAGCGCAAATTCTCTCAACATGCAAAACATTTTGCGATGACCCCTCTAGGGCTCCGTAGTATTGCAGAGCCACTCAACTTTATTAATTTATGGTGAATAAATGTTACACTACTGTGCACAGCCTGACGTGACGATGCTAGCACATTAGCAGCAGTTAGCTAATTATGCTAACGTTAGTTATCTACAAGACTTTCCTCCAAGTGACAATCATATTATACACAATGCTGGCGATGCTGAGAATAAATAGCATCCTCGTTTATCTTACTTACATTGAGTTGACTGTGCTGCTTAATCCACAGATGTGGTGAAGCCATAGACAGTAAAATAAGCACTGTTTCGTTATGGTTTGCTAAGGAGTAACCCATTGCTTAAAATAGTGGAGGGCTGGGATGAGAACATTGTGTCAAATCTTCGCATTGTATCGCGGAGTGACAGGTGACAGGTCGGAGAATGCGTGCGCTACACAAGTAGTGTGAAGGACGGAAGATGATTAATAACTGAATAAAAAGGCCTAGCCTAAATGAATAAAGAGTAAGGCAAAACAAATAGCTTAGTAGCCTAATGAAACATAGGCCTATGGATTGATGCAGTAGCCTACCTTTGCAACATTATTAAATTAATCTGTCACCATATCCCTAGGCTACGTTTGCAAAGAGGAGAACATTTTAATTTGATTCACAATGAAACGTTACATTTCATTTACATGTTAACAATGAGTGGTTTTGGTTGTTGTTGGTGGCTTTATTGCATCCCTTTTATGAATGCAAAATTGTTCCCTCGCGATTGGAAGCTCCTGTTGCGCATAGGCTATTTCAAAACATCGCAACGTAAAATGCCACAAAAAAGCTGTTTATGAATAGGTCTTAGTGAGTTAGGAGTCCTCTCGACTTAAGCTGTCCCAGACTTAGGTGCTACTTTTAGGTCTAAAATGCTTCGTGAATTACTTTTTGTGAAAAAATTAGGAGTCCTAAAGTTAGGAGTGACACGCCCATTATTTTTAGGAGTTGCTCCTAAATTTGCCAGTTAGGAGCTACTTTTAGCCTTAAAATTCTTTGTGAATATGGCCCCTGAATAAAAAGGCCTAGCCTAAATGAATCAAGGCAAAACAAATAGCCTAGTAGCCCAATGAAACATACGGATTGATGTAGTATCTTTGTAACATTATTAAATTATTCTGTTACTATGCCTACGTTTGCAAAAGAGAACATTTTAATTTGATTCACTGTTGACAATGATTAGCCTAGTTTTGGTTGTTGTTGGCTGCGTTATTGTATGTTAGTTATGCCTACATGCCTACAATGCAAAATTGCTTCCTCGCGATTGGAAGCTCCTGTAGCTGCATAGGATTTCAAAACCGCAGGTTTGTGAATAGGTCTGTGAGTAAGGAGTCCTCTTGACTTCTTTTAAGCTGTCAGAGGTGGGAAGGTGTGATTTTTTGGGGGAAGGGCCGGATTAACTGGGCACAATTGTCTGATGGCCCCCCTTCCCCCCAGCCAACGTGAATCGGGTGGTTAGTTAATAGGCCTATCGTGAAGATTTTTCCTGCCATCTAAGGCACGAGTGCATCTGTGAGGCCAAGCCTCACCAAGTAGCTCGTTTGTTTACAACTAACATTCCATCTAATTAAACTGCTTTATAGGCTATGCCGAAATAGTTTTCAACATTTTGAATATTAGTGTCGGGTGAATTGAAATGTTCTCAAAGTAGCCTTATGGCTGAAAGCTGCTTGGGACCCCCCCCGTCAAGAAATATAACCATACAAACGCGCTTCCTGCACTCATTGTTTCAAAAGGAGTAATTTTGGCTTTGTCAGAACTGAAGAGCTGTGGACGGCACGGCACGGTATGCCCAATGAAAATAAATTAACGCAACGCAACACAACACAACACAGACCCCGCTTCTCTCGCGTCAGTCACTGACATGAACGAAACACAGAACCCGCTTCTCTCACGGCAGTCACTGACAGTAACCTAGAATAAATGCATGGGGAAAAACACTTCCCCATGACAAAGACATCGTAAAACACTGAAAGTTAATATTTTGTCACTAGCAACATTCATCTGTCCTTTGTCAAATGTATTATGTTCCAAGTACCCTATGCGTAATTCTGCTTCATAAAGTTGAACAAATACATTTGCTTATTTCACAGAAAAATATAAATAGCCAGTCTACAGTGCAGAGTTGGTAAGTTTTATGGTAGGCCAACTTGCAGTGAACATACAAACAGGGGAAATTATTTCTCTTGCAGCTGAGTAGCCTCAGGTGCGCACGTACACATAAGGCCGAATATGCAAGCGCCAATGAATCGTGCTCTCACGACAATCGCGCCGTTAAACTTAAATAGGTTAACATCACTCTAAGTTCGCCTTCAAGCAAGGAAAACGATGATTTGAAGACATCTGTTTCGTTGGAAGGGCAAGGGGTAGCAACAGGGCAACACAGAGACAGGCCCGATGGCAGGGCTGTTATGAGATTATTAAAGTATGGGATATTCTACGGGAAAACATTAAAACGGCAAGACAGCGGGGAAAGTTAAAATACGTGATAAACACGGAAAAAGTTGTCATGCATTGTTTCGGTCCCCGTGCACAGGGATTATTTGTCATACTATTAATCACATATGATTATTTGTGAAATTGTGCAAACAGACACACACATTTGAAAAGGAAGGACTGGTAGCATGCAAGCTCACGGGAAAGACTGATTTAAGAACGTTATCACAAAGTGTGTGGCTGTGGCGCGGGCGGAAGACAATTGGCAGGGGAGGGTCATGTCTTTTTTAACAATTCTGTCGGAGGGTCATTGAACAATTTCTAGCAGGCAAGAGAGGGTCATGCA
This sequence comes from Alosa sapidissima, assembly GCF_018492685.1. Taxonomy (NCBI): domain Eukaryota; kingdom Metazoa; phylum Chordata; class Actinopteri; order Clupeiformes; family Clupeidae; genus Alosa; species Alosa sapidissima. The sequence continues at coordinate 30,663,374 of NC_055963.1, forward strand.
ACTTCCAACTGAAGCACTCAAAATTCCTCCGGTGGCCCCTTCAATAAATAACGATCAGTCTCTAGATTAATGCTGGGCTATATGTCTTGGTTCTGTTAACAACTCATTGTCAAACGCATAGCCTATCTCGCGGTTGCATCCATTACAAACAAACATGCAATGTGAACGTCTGGGATTGGGGAGAGCACTAAATGCTCTACTGAATAAGCACGAAGTCAAACCTTTAAATGAAAAACGCTCTTTAATAATCCAAAAAAATAAACCGCTAATGAAGTAAACTTGTGACCATCAAAAATTGTTTATCGCTTGTAACTCCGTGATACCAGGACGTAACAGGAAGGCATTTGGCTGAGCAACGGAGGTTAATATGCTCCATGTTTTGTCCAAATGATGACTGTCTATCATCGTTGCACTCGGAGAAAACCGGAATGTTTCATTCGTCCCCGTTTCAATCGTCCCGGTTCTACCTACTCAAAACGCAGATAGAACCTTATTATTCTAAGGTAGCGAAATAGCGTTCAGCGTGATTCATGCCCAATTAATTCCCCCTGTTAAAGTGTTCGCCTTTGTAGTTTGGTTTCGTGATGATAAACGGCTTATGGCCAAATATGTGAAATATGGAGGGTCATAGAAAAATGTATTGCTGGCGAGGGAGGGTCACGTCTTTTTGGACTAATGCTCCCAAAACTCCCCCGGTAGCCCCTTAAATAAATAACGAACAGTCCCTAATGAAGTAAACTTGTGACCATCAAAAATTGTTTATCGCCTGTAACTCCGTGATAACAGGACGTAACAGGAAGGCATTTGGCTGAGCAACGGAGGTTAATACTCTATATTTTGTCCAAAGGATGTCTGTCTATCATCGTTGCACTCGGAGAAAACCAGAATGTTTGATTTGTCCTGCGTCTCTACGGCTGCAAACGGGATTCACTCGCAGTTAACCAAATATTTCTTTATTAGGGCAGGGCAGGCATATTTCTGGCTATTACATTATTTCTAAACCAGTCTGCTAAAGTCTGTAGTGAAGTCTGTGTACGGTTTTCCAGGCTCCATTTCTTTTTACGAGACACCCTGCTCACTTGAGCCATCTGCCGGTTGTTTGGGTTGTTGCAGCGTCTCACTGGAAAAATACAAATTAAAGTTGCGTGATACCGCGTGATCCCACGCGCGGACCGCGAGTGAAGCTGGCCAAGTCGAAGCACTGCCCACTGTAAGCAGCGTCGGGCCCGGTTAGTACTTGGATGGGAGACCGCCTGGGAATAACAGGTGCTGTAAGCGTTTTGCTTGTGCAGGCAGAGCGGTTGAGGTTGATGAACGTGTCCGAGTGGTTGAGTAATCGCTTACGGCCATACCACGCTGAGCACGCCCGCTCTCGCCTGATCTCGGAAGCTAAGCAGCGTCGGGCCTGGTTAGTACTTGGATGGGAGACCGCCTGGGAATACCAGGTGCTGTAATTGTTTTGCTTGTGCAGGCAGAGCGGTTGAGGTTGATGAACGTGTCCGAGTGGTTGAGTAATCGCTTACGGCCATACCACGCTGAGCACGCCCGCTCTCGTCTGATCTCGGAAGCTAAGCAGCGTCGGGCCTGGTTAGTACTTGGATGGGAGACCGCCTGGGAATACCAGGTGCTGTAAGCGTTTTGCCTGCTTGTGCAGGCAGAGCGGTTGAGGTTGATGAACGTGTCCGAGTGGTTGAGTAATCGCTTACGGCCATACCACGCTGAGCACGCCCGCTCTCGTCTGATCTCGGAAGCTAAGCAGCGTCGGGCCTGGTTAGTACTTGGATGGGAGACCGCCTGGGAATACCACGTGCTGTAAGCGTTTTGCTTGTGTTATGACACACTGATTGGGAAGGTGGAGGAGGGTGGTCTGGGATTGCTTGACCCTGCACCTTGCTCATCGACACGGCGTTGAGGCGGTCGCTCAGCAGAGTCACCACTCCTCTGTCGATGGCGCGCTTCCCACACAGAATGGCGGGGAACATCCGTCTAACAGCAGGGGCGAGGCTCATCAGAACTTTTGGACTGTAGGCCAGCCAAATGTACTGCTGCTGATGGTGATCTTCCTCCTCCTCCTCCTCACTGTCGCGTGCCACCGACACATGCCTCACCTTCTCGCAGTAGGAGCACTTCAGCTTCTCCGTCAGGAGGGTGTAGTAGGATGACATGCCACACACCTGCCTGGCGTAGCTGCCGAAGCCCTTCCTCTCCAGGTATTCCCCAGGCGGCGCAGGGCAGTTGGTGTTGGGGCAGGGAATCATGGCCTTCATCACACCGACGGGGCGCCAGAAGAAGGCAGGCGTGGTGAAAAAGGAGAGCATGCTGGGAACTGCTCCCTTGACGGACACAGGCAGTGGGGGTGGGTGGAACTCCATCTTCTCCTTCAGCAACTTCCTCTCCACAATGTCGCCTTTGGCATTATTATACCGGGATGCCCTCTCAAACAGGCCATATTCCTCGTTGCACTTCATCCACTTAATGTTTGGTAGGGCGATGCCAAGTGCTTGGGCAGATGCTGGTGGTTCCTCCCAGTACCTCTGCCAACCCTCCAGGTGGATGCCGGTGGAGACGGAGGGCTGCTCCTGCGATGGTGGCACGGCAGGCTCCTCCTGGCTGGCAGCTGCGGCTGGAGTGAGTTGTCCCACGGTGGTGATGTGGGTGGAGACAGGGACCTGAGACTCATCCAGGAGTTGTTCTGCAAAGCACACACACACACAGAGAGAATTGAGATAATTATTCCAAATGAATTTAACATAATGACAGAAGTAAAGAAAAACATTATTAGTTTAAGCCGCTCTAGAAGGGATACAATGGTCAATTAATTTCCATATGTAAGCATAATAATATTACCTGCCACAGCCAATAGCTCGGCATCACTGGCATAATTGGAGCCATGCTGGGAGAAGGATGACACCGCTGCGCCTGTCTTTTCCTGAGAAAAAAAAAAGAAAGAAAAACATGACAGTAAGATCCATACATCATGGTTTTGAAATGGTGTGAATTATCACTCACATGTACAAATAGAAATTTTAACCTAGATAACTTACCTTCAGCTTCCTGTCAACGAGACACGTTACAGAGGGGAACATGTTGACGTACTCCTGCAGGCGCTCCTTCTGCCACTTCATCAGCTCATTCAGCTCGCCCTGGTGAATGAACTCGGACAGAATCCACGCCGCCCAACCAGCATCATTCTCTAGCAGCCACCTAAATGTCTGCCCGGCGTACATGCCAAAGGTCATGACGAGCTGGCCTCTCCACATCTCCCCTCCGGCCTTTTTGGCAGCGGCCTCCGCCTTCACAGGGTCCAGCCAGGTCGGGTCCACCTCCTTGTTAGGGTTGCCTGCCTCAGCCTTGGCAGCTACCGTACACATCATCCGGGCCTCTCCCTGCCTGTACATGGGGATGCGGGGGTACTGGTGCTGCTTCAGATGTAGGTCAAGCTGGGGCTTGGTCGAGAAGCTCTTCCCACACACGTCACAGGCATGCTGTTTAGGGTCGTGAAGCTTCATGTGGCGTGTAAGGTTGGACTTCAGAGTAAACCTCTTGTTGCACACCTCACACTCATAGCTATCATGGCTCTCCATTCTTTCTGGTAATGTAAACACAGGTAATAGGGATCAGTGATGACTGTTCATTTAACTTTCCAACAAGTGACTGTAACAAAACTTTTAAACATGGCTCATTTGCAGTTAGTAGTCATCATATAAATAAGGTCAAAGCAAGAGAGCCATGTTATTTATTTAAACTGGATGACAGTATTTACACACACATCCCGTGAGATGTAATAAAAGCCTATCACTGCACATATTAGTTTGATAGTGGTGTACTCATTAACACAGCTTAAAAATCAGGTGTTGTGTTTACACATCCAAAGCATATTTAGACCTCGAATTTCGACTCCACACTGTAGTAACAACATCTACAAAGTCTAAACATGCTAGCCAGATGATCAGATGAGGGCTTAAATACATTTTAGAGACCCTGCAGCCCTCGTAAAAGTAGTAAGCAAAAACAGCCCATTCATTCATCAGTTTGTTGTTAGCATGCAAATCGCGGTTGACATGTTTACACTTCTAAAGCATATTTACACATCGAATTGCAACTCCACATTGTTGTAACACCATCTCCATAGTCTTAAGAAGTGGGCTAGAGTGTTCGATCACGTTTTTAATGTATTTACAGAGATCGTCAGGTCATTACAGTGGCGATTGGTACTTCATTCATTTTCAATGCATTCATGCCAATCGCAGTTGGCATGTTTACACTTCTAAAGCATACTTACACGTCGAATTTCAACTCCAAACTGTTGTAACACCATATCCATGGTCTTAAGAAGTGAGCTAGAGTGTCCGATCACGATTTAAAAGTATTTCCAGAGATCGTCAGATCATTACACTGGCGATTGGTAGAAGCTAGCTCAATCATTCATTTCAATGCATTTAGCTAGCATGCTAATCACGGTCGATATTCTAACAAATCTAAAGCATATTTCAGCTTTACATTTCGAATCCACACAGTAGTAATACATTCTTCAAGGTCCCAACATGTAAAATCAATAGTCTGATCGGATTTTCAACGCATATGAGAGAGATCGAACCTAGCTATTTTAATGTAAACAAGCGGTGCTAGCCTAGTTAGCTACTAGCCAATTGGTGTCTGAAAATGAGTGTCA
>NC_055963.1:31026575-31146575 GCF_018492685.1 Alosa sapidissima
AAGTTGGTTTAACTCTCAAAGCGCAAAGCGAGCGTATTCAATTGACAAACCGTTTGTGTTGCTTAGGAACGAGATACAACTTATTATGGTCTAAGCGTTGTGTTACGTTTGCTGCTGCCGCTTGCTGCTGGCTGGTGATCCTCGCCTTAGTGTTCATAAATAGCCTAACTGATATAGCCTTACTGACTCTTCACACTGATGTGCTATTGAATTTAGTTGCTTTGACATCAGCATTAGGACAGATGGAGTGAAGGATAATGAATGTGGTGGTGCAATGGTAATGGTAGCAAAAGGTAAATGCCAAATCATCCAGCGAGCCATCCTAAGACAAGTGCCAAGTGCTGACAGACTATATTCTCAAACACTTTCGGGTAGAAGCTACATTCAGTAACTGTCTTGAACTCCTGGGTAGTTCAGTTTCCTTTCTCTCTCTCAATAGGTAAAATAGTTTATGATGTATTAACTCATCTGAATGTTTTAGTAATTGGATGTCATTGCCCCATGGTGATTTTTACGAGACCAGGCATCACACCAACATCTGTGGGTGTGAAAACAAATATAGCTCCTGGGTCACCAGTGGGCTATACTATGAATCTCGATTAGTGGGTTAGCAAGGTTTGTTGCGCTCAAAGCCAGGGTATGCTGTAACACGAAATTGGCTCTGTTTTAGCAATGCTGAATCACCATGGTGTCTTATGCTGTCAGCCAAACCTGGTCGGGAGCAGGTTATGTGCTAAGTTATAGCGCAAATCATGTGAAGCTACGGCCCACTGACATCCATTATCTTGAAAAACGAAGTTATCTCACGTGTAGGATTCTGTCATATATCTTACAGGTGGAGCTCCGCCTCTACAAACATTTTGGATATTGCATGCACTTTAAAGATGCCCTGCCACACGTATTTCATTACTTTGTGGTAATGTCTGAAGTTCTGAAACTCTGATTTACAGTTGTATGTAATATGTCATGTTTCATGTTTTTTTAATGGTTCATACAGTGATGCAGGTTTACTGCTGTGAATAGGCTAAATACAATTTTGATCATTTTTTTAGCCTACTACTGTATAGTTAACTTTGGCCTTTGTGCCCCCCACAAATTTGCCCAACTGAGGGCCAAGTGGCCTTGCCCCTAAAATGGTGAAATTCCAAGCCTGCATAGCGCACAAGTCCCTTGACAAGCCATCCTTGCATAGGCCTACTAAAACTGTCTCAACTGGGCGAGCTCATGAATAGTAATGAGCTTATTAATTCCACGTCAATCTGAAGAGCTTTTGCAATTGGCTTAATTTCTCTGCTTATTTCTTTTCAGTGGATAGAGCTGACAGAGGAGGTAGCTGTTTATTTTCACATTCACGACATAGCACAAACACATATGGACCTAACATGTTAAAAAAAATACAAGTAAAAACGGTTTTGTGTGGCAGGGCACCTTTAATAGTGTTGTGCGTGCAAATATCCCACTATGGACGTGCATACCATTCAAAAACTGATGACAATCGATTTATTTGATGTTATAGGTTAGACACTAAAAATGACCGCAGTGTAGATTACGCTATCGCACATAAATCCGGAAGTAATTGTTTTTTAATATAGGCGGTCTTGTGCATCTCCACGTTTCACAATTGGCCAACATCATCCCAACACCGAGAACACGCACAGATCTGAGCTGAAAGCCTAGTTTGACAAATATATCACATAATTGCTATTGTAGTATCACTTAACTTATACCCCTTTGTGAAGCCTCGATATGTCTAGATAGCCTAGATATGTCTAACGTGCTTCGTAGTATACCCCACTGGTCCTCACATTCTCCCTTGGTGGCCCTGTACTTGTCTCTAAGACAAGGCACATCTGTATGAAGTACAGGAAAATGTTCCTGTTTTGATTTAAAACCTTATTAAGTATATTAAGTTATTTCACAACGATCCACCAGAAAGTTAGAGGCAGATTATAGCAAAGTGTCATCACTCTCTAACCTCTAACCCATATCTTTGAATTATGAGATCTGTGATTCTGTGAAACCACAGCACGTGCCTCACAGATGTGTAGTCTGCTGCTATTTGTTAGTTACTATTTTGGGTATTGAAGTAGGTCGTAATGCTGAACTTCTGAAAAGGTTTATATAGCATAATGGAAACAGTCTGTCATCACTGCTGGGATTGTGGAGTTGGGATCTTTAAAGCCATCTGAAATGTACCCTTACAGCAATTTCCGGTTTCTAGCAAACAGTTGCCGCAAATTTGCATCAAGGTCATATTTTCACATGTAAATTAAGTTTCAGGCAAACAGTTGCGGTTAATTTTTGGCAAGGTTGCAGCAAATTTGCAGCAATGTCATATGCAAATTAGGTTTGTTACCAAAAATCCACTGAAAGTGTACTGGCAAATGTGGTGGCAAATTTCTGGCGAACACATTTGCCACATAGTGGCAAACTTCTCATTGTTGCCAGAACTTTGCTGGAAGTTTGCCTCTAGCAGCCAACATTGGCAAACTTCTGACCGTATTTTCTAGTGAACTCTTTGTCTCCCACAAACCACCCACAAGTTTGCTGCAAATCTCTCTCTCTGTCTCTCACTCTCTCCCCTTCTCTCCTCTATCTGAGCCAGAGAGCAGTCCTCTCACCTCTCATGTGCTGGACGTCAGCCTGTCCGACTACTTCCCCACGTCCAAGAGACCACGGATTAGCATGTGCAAGACCAAGACGGGCACGGAGGACGTCTACAGCAGAGGTCAGGAGGTTATCCGAGTTGCTGAAGTGCCGGTGCCGTTGTCATTGGTTTTCAAGTGTTTTCTCAGGTGCATATGTGCTTACCCTATCCTCCTGTTTTCATTTCAGAGCAAATGGTCCATGAAGTCTTGAAGAATTCCGGCAGCATCGAAGGTACGTAAGGAGCATCAAGTGCGAACATGTGATTATCTCTAAGCATTTTGTTGGTGCTCATGTGCAGAGATAGCAATTAAAAAACGATTTACCTCCATCTCAGATTTTTGCCTGTCCTGTGGGAAAATGCGAGTGGCAACTTTTCACCCGCTCTTTGAAGGAGGCCTGTGCCAGGCATGCAAGGTAAGGGCACTGCAGCCTGCTCTGCTCTCAATCAAATAATGATGATACAGTTCATTAATTAATTCTCTTACAGAGGTATGGTCTGTATTTGTATGTTTCTTGTTACTGAATTTATTATAATTTATTATTTATTATTTGATATTGTTGTTAATATTGTTATTACTATTATGCTTAATGTAGGCTTTTCAACTTTATTGGAAACTATTATTTCTTACTAATTTAGTGTTCATATACTGTAAGTTGCTTTTAATAAAGGCATCTGCCCAATACCATGACCATAACCATAGATGATTCTGCTGGGATCAGCACTTAAGTGTGGACAAATACGGGTCTCCATTTAAGGCAGATCAGTTAAGTGCAACACTCACTGGCGGCATCTGACGCACGTCAACACCAAAGTTTAGAAAATTGTTTTATCTCTTAAGCGTCAAATCCATAGACGCACATGTTGCCGCCAGTGGGCGCTGGCCTTTATGCCCAGAGTAGAACAATCTAGAACAATTTAGAAACCAGCTGTGGGTGAAAAATATTGCAATTAGATATATAATCTCTGGAGTAGTGTGTTTAATGTAACTGAAGTGTGACGTGTTATAAGGAGGGATGACTCTGCATTAGGGCAGGATTGAACATGACTGCCTTGCAGGGCTCCGAACCGGTTCAAGGAACGAAAACAAAAACCGAAAACGAACAGAATTTTACGGAATTTTACGAGGAGCGGAAACGGAAACGAAAACAAAATGGTCTTCAACTGTTCCGGAACAGAAACGTTATTCTGAAATCCACAATAAATATCCCGGTTAATAACGTTTTTTTTTCGTTCTCTATATAACAGCCTAATAATTTGATTTCTGCAGTTTGAAAAAAAAAAAAAACGAATAAATGGACCTTTGGTCCAAATGTGTATATTTTGTCTTGCTGTTGTAATGTAACCTATCCGTCTGCCACTTCGGATCTTAGGCCAGCTCGTAGCGTAGGCTACTGAAACTGATTTGGAAATTGTTTGTAGCCTATGCGTAATAGCCTATTTTGCCTGTCCACGCCTTGACGATTAAAGTCGAGATTTGAAATGTTTGCGCAATCGGCTAAATCAAGGGGAAATAATGAGTAGCCTACGTCTATTCTCAGGTAAAGTCCACAAAAATAGACTTGATAGGCCCGCCAAACACTGCCGGAACTTTAAGAACGAACGATATTTTGCGTTCCGAACCGGTTCAGGACCGATATGTTGGTGGCGGAACGCATGCAAGAACGAAAACGTTAAACATAGGCCTACCTGAACCGTTCGGAACGGAACGTTTGAAAAATAATTTCGTTTTCAAGCCCTGCTGCCTTGTGAGGAGTCATTAGCACATTACCACATCCTCTCTGGAGATCTATTTGTATGATGTCAACATTCAGGCAGATCAAAAATTTCATAATTTTTTTCACAGGTTGTCATTGAGTTATTACTGTGTGCAAAATGAGACACCGTGTTTGGTTTTGTGTGAAAAAGCTCAGAGGACGTTGCTCTTAGGCAGCGCCGGACAGAAACTTTAGCTTCCAGCCAGCATGCACAATGACTTATCTCTACTGGAATGTGTGACTTTCTGCTGGATGTACTGGATTTGTTAGACTCAAGTTGACAACTATAGGTTATTTCCATTTCTACGGTAGATTGTTTTCAAAGATTTCTGTTCTTTGTGTCTGTAAATTCTTTGTTGTTGATTAAGACCACTATGTATGTATGTATACCGTATGTACAGTATACGTATATATATATATATATATGTATATATATAAAACAGTATTTAGGTTATAATGTCCATCCTCATCTCTGTCATGCTGTGTTTTGTGTACTATCAGGATGTGTACCTGGAGATGTCCTACATGTACGATGACGACGGCTATCAGTCTTATTGTACAGTGTGTTGCGGAGGCAGGGAGGTTCTGCTCTGTGGAAACGCCAACTGCTGCAGGTGATGTCACTTCCCCTCCAATCATGGACCTGTCTTCCCGGCTCTATTGCCACAATAACATTCTTGTCTAGGGAGAGTGCTGTACTAAAAATGTGATGAACTGAATATTGTAACCATATATAATAACAGGAGTCTGATCCAGCAACTTCTCTGCAGTCCCATCATGAATTTAGTGCAGGAAAAAGTCCTTGCATCAGTAGTGTAGATAAACAAAAATGTTGTGGGTTTGAGCAAGGCACTTAACCCTAAATTGCTCCAGAGAGACTGGCCCTGGATGAAAGTGTCAGCCAAATAAATAAATAGTAATAACCCTGTGTAAGACTGATTGTGTCTGTTCCGCCGCAGGTGTTTCTGTGTGGATTGCCTGGACATGCTGGTGGGTGCGGGCGCAGCTAACAGTGCGCGGGACCTGGACCCATGGCGCTGCTACATGTGCCAGCCACTGCAGCAGTATGGCGTTCTCAAGCGGCGCCACGACTGGAGCCTCAAGCTGCAGGAGTTCTTCGTCAATGACAACGGACAGGAGTTTGTGAGTACTGACCCTTACTGAGGTTTTTTCATGTTAAAAGAGGCTATGTGGGCTTATGTAGGCTTCGAGTTGTCTTGAATGCCATAACCATAACCATTTGTGCTTCTATATCAATCAGACCTTCCTCAAAAAGAAATGCCATTGTGTGACAAGTGTCAAAGCAGCGGCCTTGCAGAACGTGCACTTAAATACCCAAACATAACCTGATAACCTGAACATAACCTGAACAAAACCTACCCCTTACCAGATTAAGTTCAGAGCCTATATTACCATAGTGACTTAAATAGCCTGACCATTTTGGAACTGAAAACCCAGGTTTACTGCTTATTCTGGGTTAACATACCCAGTTAAGCCAGTAAACCCGCTTTCTGGAATACCCGACTGATGTCTTGTTGTGTGTGTTTGTGTGCGTGTGTGCTCTAGGAAAGTCCCAAAATCTACCCAGCAGTCCCAGCAGAACAGAGGCGCCCAATCCGTGTGCTGTCTCTTTTTGACGGAATTGCCACAGGTAAGAGAGGTTTCTGAGCTTGTATTTACAGTGTGTGGGTATGCGTGTGTGTGTGTGTGCGTGCATGTGTTTGTGTGCGTGCGTGCGTATGTTCAGTGAATTCGCGGCACCTACTGCATATTTTCCTACCATTTTCAAAAGTTGTTTTTTCTAATCCTGCTTCACCTGTTCCTTTATCTGCCATTGAATCTCAGGCTCTCCCTTTCACCTGCATGCCCCCCCCCTTCCCCCTCATTATGGCCTCACTCACTCTGCACCCCCCCCCCCCCCCCCCAAAGAAAAACATTCCTATCAAAGCATAATTTCAAAGTTCTTTTATCTTTCATCCAAAGTGACTAAAAAAATGAGGAATAACAAGAATAATGCAGAGGAGACCTTAAGTAGGTTAATATGTTAAAACTATTACCAGAGGATGAGAGAGCAGAAGTACTAGTCGAAGTGTAGTCAAAGAAGAAAATGGTGAAAGAAGGAGGTAGAGGAGGAAATAAAAGAAAGTGCCTGGGAAGTGCATGTGTGAACATAACCTCTGACTCATCACCATGTAAGCCTTTCCCTGTCTTTGCATTGTCATAACAGGCTATTTGGTGCTGAGAGACCTGGGCTTCAAGGTGGACATGTACATAGCCTCTGAGGTCTGTGAAGACTCTATATCCGTGGGCGCCGTGCGCCATGAAGGAAAGATCCAATATGTCCACGATGTGCGCAACATCTCCAGGAAGGACGTAAGTGAGGCCCCACAATACTGAGCTGCATAATGGAATCCTTATGCAGAATGCAAAATGCATAGAATCTGTGATTCTATGTGTGATCATCAACGACAGAGCACGGGCTGAATGGGAAAAGGCCAAGAAAGGGAATACACAAAAGGATCTAATACACAATTAGCTAAATACTCACACTGCTGTCCGTACGCCTGTTATGGGGCTTGTGTTTAGCATAGCTCAGGTAAATCATTATCACTCTCCAAATGTCTGATTAATGTCTGACATGTGCAGAACCACTCCATCATTATGTCAGGTGTGGAGGATCCAGTGACGACTGGTGCCTATATGTCTGCCCAGGCGTCTCATTGTTTAAACACACACACACACACATTGACACAGACACACAGACAGGGAGAGAGCGCCAGACTAGTGTATTTACTCAGCGGTGCTTTAGGCTGTTCATACAGACGATGATAAGAGTGAATACTTCAGGTCGCCCTCACGGTCTCCAGCCTTTTGCAACTGTGCCCCAGTGCTCATGCACACAGACACGCACACACACACATACACACACACTTGTGCTGGAACTCACACCTCGACACACTCGCAATATGCCCTGGAATCTACATGCGTGCACACCACTGGCAGATATACTCACCGTCCTAATGCACCAGCACCAGACCATCCCCAACCCCCAGTGCTCCAGCTCCCCACCCCAACTCCCAGTGCTCCAGCTCCCCACCCCAACCCCCAGTGCTCCAGCTCCCCACCCCAACCCCCAGTGCTCCAGCTCCAGCTGCTATTCTATTAAATGGTAACTGTGGACTGAGAATGTCACATCTGAGTAAAATCTGACAGTCAGTTTGTAATGGAGCATTAGCATTGTGTTTTACACAAACATATATCATAGCAACAGGTAGAGGTTGAACATTATTGTTTATGCCACAGATTTAATGAGACACAAATAGGACAGAGCTGCGAATAAACTTTGGACAAAAGTGTCTGCTAAATTCCATAACCATAACCATAAACAGTTTATGGTTATTTAATTTACTGTTAATGGACGCAGCCATCTTAGATATTCAAACTCATGGTACTTGGGGTTCAAACGAGCTGACAAAAGAAATCTGATTTCTGGGGACATTCCATTTGCAACTTCCTGCTCTTAACTGGGGAAAAAACATCTGGGTAAAACGACTTACAAGTACAAATGGTAGGCAACATTAGTCTCTGCCCCAACCCAAGTGCTCCATCTCCAGCTGTAGGTTTGCTTTAGTGTCGGCGAGTGACGATATTGAGGAGCTAGAGCACGGGGTGGAGGCTAGGGTAGGGTAAATCCCCAGGACTCACTCAGCCATTCAGCCTTTGTGTGGGGCCTGAAAGGGGACTGAGAAAGAGGGGCTGGAGGTAGGGGGGCTTGGATGCTAGCTACCTCTTCAAATCAGAGGCCCCTGCGCACGCACACACACACACACACACACACACACACACACACCCCTGTCCTCCATTTGCTCCCACCACCCCCTTCTGGGCTGTGAAGAGTGAGGAAGGGAGGGAGATGGGCTGGATGTGTGTGTGTGTGTGTGGGGGGGGGGGGGGGGGGGGGTCTGGTTGGTGTGATGTGATGTTCTAGCACAGGGGTGCCTGGAGCTCAGTGCCTCTCCTTTCTTCCCCCTCAGGCTGAAAAGGAGCTTTTGTTGTGGGCGGATGGGATGGGGGGGCTGAAGGGGCACAGGTGGAAATGATGATGGTTGTGTGTGTGTGTGTGTGTGTGTGTGTGTGTGTGTGTGTGTGTGTGTGTGTGTGTGCGCGCGCGTACTGGGCTCTGACATAGTGACGGTATGAATCTTTGTGTACAGTTTGTGTATTGGCATGTAATTGTGCAATAATTCTGCATGCTGTATGTATGTATGTTTAACCTGTAGCTATGTGCTTATTGTATGCATCATGAATTCTCAGTGAAGCACAACATCTATATCTGCGGGGTGTGATTAATGTCAAAAGACATTAAGCATTGTTCAAAGCTGGACTCCTACTATGCTCAATCATTAAACAAACTACATTCAAGAACATGCAGTATACTGTAACTGACACTAGATGGCACTGTTGTGTTCCCTAGATTGCCGAGTGGGGCCCATTTGACCTGGTCATTGGTGGAAGTCCATGCAATGACCTCTCCATTGTCAACCCAGCAAGAAAAGGCCTCTACGGTAATTGCTGTGACTCTACTATTGTGTCAAAGTGTGTCAAATAAGGCTTCATTTGCTGAGAAACTTTTGCTATTAGCAATTACCATTAATGCACCTTATTCAATTGCCTCTAGCATCCATGAAAAAAAAGATTCCTTAAATGTTTGACTTTTTAAAAACTCAGTTATTCTCTGAGGTTTTGGTTTTAAACAGAATTCTCCTATTGTGTGGTGTTCTTCTGCAGAGGGCACTGGCCGGCTATTCTTTGAGTTCTACCGCCTCCTGAGTGAAGCAAAGCCCAAAGACGGCGAGGACCGGCCCTTTTTCTGGATGTTTGAGAATGTGGTTGCCATGGGGGTTAACGACAAGAGGGACATCTCCCGCTTCTTAGAGGTTTGTCACTCTCATTAACTTATAATCAGAGTATACTGGATGTGTTTTGTCCAACCAAATTTACTTGTTTTTTTTATGGTCAAAGTGGGAAAATTAACCAAGGCAATTGCAATACATTGTATGTCCTCTCCCGTGTATGTGTGTGTGTCTGTCTGTGTGTGTGTCTGTGTGTGTCTGTCTGTGTGTGTGTCTGTGTGTGTGTGTCTGTGTGTGTGTCTGTGTTTGTGTCTACAGTGTAATCCAGTGATGATTGATGCCATTGAGGTGTCTGCTGCTCACAGGGCACGTTACTTCTGGGGAAATCTACCTGGCATGAACAGGTATGTGGATCCCAGTCATACATACTGCATTTGACACTGACATCTGACTGCTTTTCACCAGAGCCATCCTCCCTCCCCTTGACTGATTAGACTACTCATCATGCCAAACATAATAATAATTCCAAAACTAATAACTCCCAAACTAATAACTCCCAAGTGAGTGCCCTGCAGATTCATACCGTAGAGATTAACCCAATGAAGTTTTCCATTGTTCAGGCCCCGCTGTGCCTCCGGCATGGACAAACTGGAGCTGCAAGACTGTCTGGAGCACGGGAGAGTTGCAAAGGTAAAAGACCGGTAAAGAAAAAACAGCCCCTGCCAAGAACCCCCGAATGCTGGGCTGCTGTCATGCATATACATGCAAGATGGGGGAATGATAGGGGCAAAGACAACAGTATCAGCAGATGTGTCAAAAGATATGTTGAAAGATACGTCAAAAATAGCAGCCTATTAATGCCAGCTATAGGTCAGAAATTTACTAAGGAATCATTGAATCGTTTTCTAAGGAAGCTGGGTTTTTTTTTTTTTTTTAAATCCCACCTACAAAATTACAGGAAGCGAAGTTGTGCGAGTACATTGTTTGTTTCTGTTTGTTGTTGACTTATGGATCTGACCACTTCTCTCTGCCCTCCTCTGTGTAGTTTGGGAAGGTGCGCACCATCACCACCCGCTCTAACTCCATCAAGCAAGGCAAGGACCAGCATTTCCCTGTCCTGATGAACGGGAAGGAGGACATCTTGTGGTGTACCGAGCTGGAAAGGTGAGGCACACATGCCAGCACACACACACCAGCCCATCACACATGCACACACACGTAATGAGTGCAGCCATCTTGGAAATGCAAACTCGGGTTCTCGGTTCTAACAAGCTGACAAGAAGGAAGACGACTTCAAGGGACGTTCCATTTGCAACTTCCTGCTCGTAACAACTTACGGGTACAAGTGCTGTTGTGAATTAACACACAAATTCTGCAAGAACCAACTCTACCTCTATTTTATTGGTTTGTTCAATCTTGTTCACTAAACAAGCCCATGATTCACTTTTAATCACTTTAATGTAGCTATTCTGGACAAATATACAGGACCAAGAATTAAAATAAACTGTAAATTTGCCAATTCGCATGTAATGCTCAAACCCACTTCCTCAAACCTGCTGGTATGGTTTTGGGATCATAAATGACAGGAAGTTAAGAAGTTGAAGTTGAGAAAGACGTTGAGAAATATCCCATCAGTCATCTTTAAGTTGGGAAATGATTGGCCATTTTGTTAAACTCAGACAACAGGATTATGAAATTAATTAATCAATAAGCCCCGAGAGGCCGTTCTATATCATGAATATAGCACAGCTGGGGGGTGTTGTTAGGCACAAAGCAAGCGAAGCAAAGCTGGGTGCCATTAAACAACCCTCAGCTGTGCTATATTCACGATATAGAATGGCCTCAAGGGGCTCATTGCGTTTATAAAACGGCTACCACATATAGGACATTAAAAATATGATAATAAACAAATAATCATGAAATTTAAAAGCTATTTTATCTACAAATGTCCATTCTTCCGCGGAGTCCCCATAGAATAGTTCCACCGCTAGTAGGTTCTTATCGGAATTGTTGCTCAGCAACTTTGAATTTTAACCGTCATGCATTTTAAACGCATTAATATAGAACGAAATATGGTCTCAGTCGTGCTATATCGGGAAAATATACAACGGCATCGAACGCGATTCAACCAATCATAATCAAGGACCGGAACTATCCGTTTTATAAACAGAGATAATCATAATGATTAGCTTTTAATGTACTTGATGATATGGAGTTCAAAAACATGTCTGTGCTTGTGTTAAGTCCATTGGCCATTTTGTTCAACTCAGCCAACAGGATTACACAATTAAGGCGAGACACTACAGGTGAATAGGGTAACATTTTTAACAAGCAGATATCACTATGATTACTTACATTAATATGAGAAAAAAATGTATTACAGGTTTTCTGTAATTTAATGTTTACATATGCAAATTAGTCATTATCTAATTAAATATGCGCTAATTTGCATACATTTTAAAGCAAGAAACCTGAGCATTGGATACAGCCAGGTTCAAAATTATGTTTTCATTGTGTTGAGATAATAAATGTTAAAAAATTTACAGAGGGATTTATGAATATCTACTTTAGTTATCCTGTAAATCAGAATATGATGTCAATAGCCCTAAAAAAATCGATTTTTGCCATGTTTTTAGGCATAAAATGTCATGTAAGTCAGGCTAGGAATAATAGATCAACAAACTCCTCTGTAAAAATCTTAGGCATAAGTCTAGAAAGATTGGTGTATGTAAGTGCTTCTGAAGTGGAGTTTCCTTGCTCAGAGTGGGAGAGGAAACTCGTTTTGAGAAAACAGCCTTGAAAGACAGCCAATGAGATTCCGTTCTCAGCCTAGACTCGTCTTTGAACTTTCGCGATTGGTTATTAATACAAAGGAAGTGTCCATATATGGATCACATAGCGTGATACAGGAAAAAAAGAGAGTTTTGGGTCACAGTCGCAGGAGTGCATGCAAGGTTAGAATGCTAACTTTCGCTGAATTTAGGATAAATATACAGGCGCGAGTAGACACAATATAATGAAATAAACACCTAAATGTGTAAATCTGACTTTTTTGTTGTAGTAGTGTGACAGAATACAGGCTAAGGCAGCGTTTCTCAAACTGTGGGTCGCGGAGACATACCAGGTGGGGCGCGAACTGACATGAAAAACAGGATTTTTTTTAATTAATTTTTTTATCTGTAGCCTGGGCCCAGGTAGCACCCGATGCGCAATGGACGCACTGTGTTATTCACAGCGAAGGCGTGTCAAGGCAGCTTAGTTAGTCCCGACCTACATGAGATTTTGAACGTTGTTGTGAGAGTGGTGAATTTCATCAAAACCCGGCCCTTAAAAGCACGTCTATTCTCCGCACTTTGCGAAGAGATGGTAGCTGACCAAAAGGCTGTACTGTTTCACAGCGAGGCAAGGTGGCTTTCCCGAGGTAAAGTGCTGTCGCGCGTGTTTGAGCTCTGAGTCGCCTCTTCTTGGAGGAAGAGCGCATGTTTAAATCTGCAAGCGCGTTCACTAATGAACATTTCTTGACGAAGCTGGCCTATCTTAGCGATATATTTGATATATCTTAACGTTAAATGTCCAGTTACAAGGCAAAGACAAGCACCTACCTCACCTAGCAAATAAGATTACTGCATTCACCAAAAAAACTCAAGTATGGGACAGGCGCCTCGATCGCAACAGTATTATGCCTTTGAGATTTCTGAGCGAAATCGCTGAAACGTCTGATTGGGAGGCACTCTTGTGATCCCATGTATTAAACAGTAGGCCTACATCACATCCCTGCAAAGTTTATTTCAAAAATATTTCCCAACCAGCAGTGCTCAGTATGACTGGATTATTGATCCATTTAATGCAGCATGTTGGTATTTCATTGAATATATTGTACAATGCTGTAAAATGGCCTATGCTTCCTAATATGTTGCTGGAAAACAGAAATATGTGTGTTATGTATTTATTTATTATTATATCTGCAGCACCAGCTGATTTTAACTCTGTTGAAGAGGATATATTTAGAACTTGTCATTATTTCAATAAATTTCACAATTTTAAGCTTGACCTACCACGCGATGAGGGACAGGTGGGGCTCGAGAATGCCCCCTTGATCAAAGTGGGGAATGAAAGAAAAAGTTTGAGAACCACTGTGCTAAGGTAACAGACTAGCTCAAAATCTTGAAATTGACCAGTGCATAAAAGAACGATGTTTTCACCTGCCGTGTCTCGCCTTAAACAGAAATAATTGTGATGATTAGCTTTTCATTTGTGGTTTGCACTGCAGCACATGTTGGAGTTCAAAAACATGTCTATGCTTTTGTCTCCTTGACTCAGTCTTTCTTTGTGCACTTCCGCAGGATTTTTGGGTTTCCTGTTCACTACACAGACGTGTCCAACATGGGCCGAGGTGCTCGGCAGAAATTGCTGGGTAGATCTTGGAGCGTGCCAGTGATCCGTCACCTCTTCGCCCCCCTGAAGGACTACTTTGCCTGTGAATAATGAGCCTCTTGGTACCAAGCCCTGCTTTTCCTCCACGACCACACACACACACACACACAGACACACACACACAACGGGGGTCTGTCACCAGAGTCTATCTCTGATGGTGATAGGGAGCTCCAATGAGCACTGAGCTTACAGTGTCATCTCATAACAACTAGGCCCACATAACTCCCTCATTGGTGGACAGACCAACCAGTATCCTCAGTGTGAAAATACCTGGCAAAGATGAAGCAAGGTGGCCCTGGATGAAATTGTGTGTCTGTGTGTGTGTTTGAGAGAGAGCGAGAGAGGAGTAGAGAGAGAAAGGAAGAGTGTTTGATTCATGATAACTATTTGTTGTCAGACATGTCCATGGGGCTCCCCCTAAATGCCAGGGAAAGGCAAAGGTGCTCAGTTCAATAGCCTGGAACAACCGGTGCCACATTACTGTAAAGTGACTACATGACAGGCTTCAAGTTCAGCCTCGGTGTCACTCCCAAACTCAGGGTGAGATACGTAAATGTCCTTTTAGACGCTGGAATTATCAGAGAGAAGACATCGTTTGTATTTGTTTGGAGACATTGTGCTGTTGATAGATGTCATTTGCCATCAGTAAATGTCATTTATGTATGTCAGTAAGAAACACTTAACAGAATGATAAAGAACGGTTTTCATCATAAATGGGAACATTTTTAGAAAGATTTTTTTATATCCAGTTATAAAGAGATACTTGAAATCCTAATCAATGCAAAAAGGTGTTTTTTGATGCACCACACCAATTGACTTTTGGCTGTATTTGGGCACTATAGTTTATGTAGATTGCATGGAATACCCCTTTGTGAGAACAATGTGTTTTCTTTGCAAAAATAATGCAATTGTACATTTGTGCAATGTCTTAAAATTGAAAAAAAAAAAAAATAGAATATTATCCAAGAAAAAATAGAATAGTGTTGATGTCACTTTGAAGGGTTGAAGAATGCATGAGAATGATGCATAAAAGTACAATATTTTAAAATGTAAGATTTAATGCTATATATAACTAAATATAAATCACTAGCATAAATATCATATAAATGACATCAGAAAGTTTCCCCTTTCAAAGTACATATACTGTATATCCAGAACTGGCTGGAAAAGTTTAATTTTGTGTTTGCCAGATTTAGAATTTGTGTGTTTTTATCCAATAAAAACTGAAACAGAACTAGTATAAAGTATAAAAGACATTTATGTCATCTCCACAAGAGGGCATTATCTTCATGTTTGTAAGATTTTTGGAAACATGTCTACATTGTCTTGGCAAATCAAGTCATTGAACACTTTTATTGAGATTTTGTACTGTACTGTGTCTGGTCTTTTGACGAACCCAATGTTTACAACTCACCATTGCGTTTAAAATGTAAAGATCTTAAGAAATGGAAAGTCCAAAGTCCAAATCAACAGAATGTTGGTGTTCCTCGGTGAATACAAAGAACACTTTTAATGTTCTATAAGCCTGTTGTTTTTTTCGGTTGTGACATATATGAGTGGTGGGAGAGATGGAAAGGTGCTAGGTTTGCCTTAACAAGAGAGCACTCTGCTGTAGCTTTTTATATTGAAGAACTTTTTACTGTCTGTTAATCATTTTGTAATTAGCATCTTTGTCTCATACCTTTATGTATACAATGTCTTTTGAGCAACTGCTAGTATATTCTCTATATGTAAGGTGTATTCTCATGGTCTACATACCAACTGGATATTACAGAATTTTGATAATTGTCAGGACAGAGAGCTATAAACAAACATTTATAAATCTTGTGCTCACTACAAGAATTCACATTATTGCAATTACTATTTTCATTGTTTCAAAAAGATTCACTTTTAAATGTTTTTGTTATTTCCTGGAGTCTGTTGGTGCACGGATAAAGTGAATACTTCCTCATAGATCACAGCATGTAATGAAAGATTCTGTTAAGTTGCTGTTACTGAAACATGGAACTTTCTCAAGTGTAATCCGGTCTAATTACGCGTTGACATGCTTGAAAAGACAACCGCTTTCTCTTGGCTAATGGGTATTCTTCTCTGCCATGACTATATTCCTAACCCACTATTTTTTACTCATGTTTTTAATACTTTAAACCTTGATGTATACATAAAGCCTTTATGTTTAAAGATACAAAGTAGAAGAAAGGACAGCTTTTGAAATAGTTTTGAGTAGTCTTTGATTTTATATTATGTTATATAAAAACATTTGTGTTTTTTAACTTCTGTGAAAGAATAGTTTGTGGTATACTCAGCCCTGTATTAGTACCCAGTTGTTTTATTTTAACCATAGCTATGGTTTTATTCTGCGAATAAAACATTCAAGAACTAGACTTTCCTTTTAACATAAAAGCACCCACAACTCTATTTTTATACTGTTTTACTTGATATTCTTGAACACTGTCAATAAAACTGATAATACGTTATGTTACACCTTGCTCGTTTATGAATCTTATTGTATTTTGACATCCAGCTGTAAGGTCATGCATTACAAGCTAATACAACAATGGACCACAAGCATTGCAACGATCCAGAACGAATGATCAACATCTTTATCTTGGAGGACATAAGTGACAAGAGAAGACAGTAATTATATAACTGATTCTTGATAAAGGGATGTACAGTATGTAGAGAGCCCTGTCCACTGAAACACACTTTTAGAAAGTCCTTTTGTTTTTCAGGCCACCAAGTAAGGGACAGGCTAAAAGGTCATCAAGGATGGTAAACAAACCATATTTCATGGCTAAAATAATACAAAGACAAACCAACCACAGAATTTCCTACATTTCATCTTGAATTGAAAATAGATAGTGTATGGATTTGTGGGAAATGGGTTACAGTATTGCATTTGTGGTAGGCAACAATGAAATGTTTGTGGGAAATTATCACATTATTATGTTTATAACATGCAGCTTTGAATTACTTTTGTGGTTTATTATCAAGTCATTATATTTGTGCATGCAACAGGAGCCTCTCTTCAATATTAGTTCTCCATTTCAGTTCTCTGATTTTGTCATGAGCTCTCTCTCTGCCTGGTAACACGTGCTGATTGAAGTCTGATGACCTCCACCTGTTCCTGCTCTGCTCTGCCTCACCCTCGTTACCTACCAGCTGCACTGCATTCACCACTCATCATGCCCTCTATATAAAGCCTTGCTTTTCAGTCCACACTTGTCAGATCGTCTGCAACCAGCACCAGTTACCTGCCTGTTTATTGAAAACGCCTCTGACTCTTTGCCTGTGATCCCGGACCCGCTCGACTACTTCTGTGTTCTCCAGCCCCGGTAATCTTGACCTGCCTTCCGTCCCTCTTCTACGAATACCGCCTAGTCCTTGACTGTACTGCTGCTTCGTTTCAATTGCTGTTGTGTGTGTGTTTCCCCCAGGACTTCCCGGATCATCCAGCTCCTGCCTTCGCTGTTCGGCTACTGGGGGAACACACACACGCAGACTCTTGGAACTCCTGTACCCCCCCCGGAACCCCTGAAACCCCCAACCCTTAAATAAACTTTTGAACGTGACGCAATTGTGGTCCTCGTCCTGTTTGGTGTCTGACAGTACGATCTGACCAAACATGGACCCAGCGCACGGTCGAACCAGCATGGAAACCGACGAACCAGAACCACCCACCGCCATGCAACGCCTGGAAGAGACAGAGAGAGAGGTAAACCGCAACACTGCTGACATTGCCTCCCTACTTCAAGCCGGCTTGAGCCAGCGTCAGCAGTTCCAGCAGCAACAGCAACAACTTGCAATGATCATTCAACTTCTCACCAACCTTTCTCCTCTGCCTGCTCCCACCGGCCCAGCCCCAGCCAGCCTGCTCACCGGCCCAGCACCCGAGTCTCCTGCCCAGTCCACTGCTACCGTGGCTGCCGGAGCCCCAGAACCCAGGATCGGCAATCCAGAGCGGTTCAGCGGCGACCCAACCCAGGTACGGGCGTTCCTGACGAGCTGCCGTGTCCAGTTTACCCTGCAACCCAGGACTTTTGCCACTGAAGGGGCGAGGGTCGGTTACGTGATCACTCACCTGACGGGCCGAGCTCGACTCTGGGGAACGGCGGAGTTCGAGCGCCAGACCCCAGCATGTGCAACCTTCAACCTATTCGCAGAGGAGATGCTCAAGGTATTCGATTTGGAATCCACAATAGCCGAGGCATCTCGGATCCTGATGAGTATTCGCCAAGGCAGAAGGACTGTTGCGGATTACTCCATCGACTTTCGAACCGTGGCAAGTCGAAGCTCCTGGAACATGGAAGCATTGGTGGATGCTTTCCTCCACAGCCTGGCGGACTACATAAAGGACGAGCTGGTTTCCCATGATCAACCCCCCACTCTTGATGAAGCCATTGCTCTGGCTGTCCGCATCGACCGCAGGATCCAGGCCCGCCGTCATGAGAGAGGGCGCCAGAGTCCATCCACCAGCACACGGAGTGTCCCAACTGCCCTTCTGTCCGCACCTGCCACACCATCTAGCCAGCCGGACCAGTCTGAACCGATGGAGATCGGCCGCACCTCCCTAACCCCTGCAGAGCGCCAGCGACGCATCACCTCCAACTTGTGCCTGTACTGTGGTGGTGATGGTCATCGAGTCGCCACCTGTCCAGCAAAAGCCGGAGCTCACCAGATGTAGGAGGAATCCGGATGAGCTCAATGAACATTCAGCCCTCCATCAGCCGTAAACCCCTCATCCAAGTCTGTCTTCACCTGTCTGATTCCACCCACACCCTGGCAGCCCTGGTGGACTCTGGCGCAGAAGCAAACATTATTGACACAGGACTTGCTCATCAGCTGGGCTTGGAAAGCCATCGCTTGTCCACTCCTGTTCCAGCCCGGGCCCTGGACGGTCACGCAATTGGCACAGTTACCAGCATCACAGCCCCCATCTCAATGATGGTGTCAGGAAACCACCGAGAGACCATCCGCTTCCACCTGCTCAGCTCTCCAGGCCAACCCCTAATCCTGGGCTACCCTTGGCTCCGTCTCCACAATCCTCACCTCGATTGGGCCTCCGGAACTGTGAAAGAGTGGGGAAATGCCTGCCACCTGACCTGTTTGCGTGCTGCCTCGCTGCCCCCCGGCTCAGTACCCCCCAGCATTGCCCACGACATTTCTAATGTCCCTGAATGTTACCATGGCCTCCGAGAGGTGTTCAACAAGACCAAAGCCACATCTCTGCCCCCACACCGTCCGTACGACTGTGCCATTGATCTCCTCCCTGGGACTGCTCCACCCAAAGGTCACCTCTACTCACTATCCCCTCCTGAAAGAAAAACTATGGAGGATTACATCAGGGACTCCCTGGCAGCTGGACTCATCCGCCCGTCTTCCTCTCCTGCTGGTGCCGGGTTCTTCTTTGTGGGAAAGAAAGATGGTTCTCTTCGCCCCTGCATTGATTATCGAGGTCTGAATGATGTCACAGTGAAGAACCGGTACCCTCTGCCTTTACTCACCTCTGCTTTTGAATTGCTCCAGGGATCCACTATTTTCACCAAACTGGACCTTAGAAATGCTTACCACCTAGTGCGAGTAAGGGAGGGTGACGAGTGGAAGACAGCATTCAACACCCACACCGGCCATTATGAGTACCTGGTAATGCCATTTGGCCTCACCAACGCCCCAGCGGTATTCCAGGCGCTGGTGAATGATGTGCTGCGGGACATGCTGAATAAATTTGTCTTCGTGTACCTGGACGACATCTTAATTTTCTCCAGAACTCTGTCCGAACACACCCGTCATGTCCAGCTGGTTCTTCGACGGCTCCTGGAGAACTCTCTCTATGTCAAGGCGGAGAAATGCGAGTTCCATGCTCAGACTGTGTCATTCCTGGGATACATCGTCGCTGAAGGCAATATCCAGATGGACCCCGCAAAGGTCTCGGCAGTTACCTCCTGGCCAGTTCCGGGGAATAGGAAGAAGCTGCAGCAATTCCTCGGTTTTGCCAATTTCTACCGGAAATTCATCCGGAACTACAGCTCCGTCGCCGCTCCCCTCACAGCTCTGACCAGCATCAAACACCCCTTTTCCTGGACCCCAGAGGCCAACACAGCCTTTCATACCCTCAAGGCCCGGTTCACCACTGCCCCCATCCTCCAGATGCCGGATTCAGACCGGCAGTTCGTTGTCGAGGTGGATGCCTCAGACGTGGGAGTCGGGGCCATACTCTCTCAACGGGCAGAGGAGGACAACAAGTTGCACCCCTGTGCATTTTTCTCTCGCCGGCTTTCACCTGCAGAGCGCAATTATGATGTTGGAAACCGTGAGCTGTTGGCTGTCAAGCTTGCCCTGGAGGAGTGGCGTCACTGGCTGGAGGGGTCCACAGTTCCGTTCCTGGTCTGGACCGATCACAAAAACCTCGAATACATCCGCAATGCCAAACGTCTTAACCCCAGACAGTCCCGCTGGGCCTTGTTTTTCACCAGATTCAACTTCACCCTGTCATACCGCCCAGGTTCTCGGAACACCAAGCCGGACGCTCTCTCCCGTCAGTTTCATAAGGATGACGCCCCTTCCCAGGAACCTGCATCAATTCTGCCCGATCCCTGCGTCGTAGCTGCCCTGACCTGGGATATCGAGGAGGAAATTCAAGAGGCCCTCCGTGACCATCCCAGTCCCAGTGCATGCCCAGACGGTCGTCTCTTCGTCCCAGATAATTTGAGGTCCCGGGTCATACAGTGGGGACACAACTCCCGCCTTGCCTGCCACCCGGGCTCCGCCCGCACCTGCCATCTCCTTGCCCAGCGCTTTTGGTGGTCGTCTTTGAGAAGGGATGTCCGAGAATTCGTCCGTGCCTGCCCCACCTGCAATCAGAACAAGTCCTCCACTCGGCCCCCCGCTGGTTTACTCCAGCCCTTGCCTGTGCCCACACGACCCTGGTCCCACGTCTCCTTGGACTTTGTAACTGGCCTCCCACCATCAGGTGGGATGACTGTCATTCTCACTGTGGTTGACCGGTTTAGCAAGATGGCACACTTCATTCCCCTCCCTAAACTGCCATCTGCCAGAGAGACTGCCCAGGCTGTTCTTGATCATGTCTTCCGTCTACACGGGCTGCCCAGGGATGTTGTCTCTGACCGAGGCCCGCAATTTACCTCTACATTCTGGAAGGAGTTCTGCCGTCTTCTAGGGGCCACAGTGAGTCTCACCTCTGGGTTCCACCCCCAGTCCAATGGTCAATCCGAGCGGGCAAACCAGGAGCTGGAGAAGGCGCTGCGGTGCATGGTTTCTCGCAAACCCCAGGCTTGGGCACAACAACTGATGTGGATAGAGTATGCTCACAACTCCCTCACCTGCTCTGCCACTGGTATGTCACCTTTCCAGTGTGTGTATGGCTACCAGCCCCCCCTGTTCCCCAGCCAGGAAGGAGATGTGTCCTGCCCGTCTGCCCTCGCCTATGCCCGCCGTTGCCGTCGTACCTGGTCACAAGCTCGTGCCACGCTACTCAAGTCAGCTGTCAGCTATGCCACTGGGGCTAACCGCCGAAGATCGCCGGCACCCGCCTACCGTGTTGGCCAGAAGGTGTGGCTGTCAGCCAAGGATCTCCCCCTGCGGGTGGAATCGCGTAAACTGGCACCTCGATTCCTCGGCCCGTTCCCTATCCAGAGGGTCATCAGCCCAACCGCAGTCCGGCTCCAGTTGCCAACCTCCATGAGGGTGCACCCTACTTTCCATGTTTCGAAAGTCAAGCCGACGCATGAAAGCCCGCTGGTCCCCGTGCCGCTTCCTCCTCCTCCTCCTCGCCTCGTTGACGGTGGGCTGGTGTACACCGTTCGACGCCTGCTTCGGTCCAGACGGCGAGGTAGGGGCCTCCAGTATCTCGTCGACTGGGAGGGCTATGGACCTGAGGAGAGAACCTGGGTGCCAGCCAGTCGGATTGTGGACCGGACACTCATCGCCGACTTCCACCGTCTGCATCCTGATCAACCTGCAATCCGTAGGGGCCGCCCCAGAGGGGTCCCTAACCGTCCTGCCCGCCCGGCTTCCTGTCATGTGCCTGACCCTGACCCTGTCTCGGTACCTGTCCCGTCTTCTGTCCACGACCCTCCAGCTCCCTCCGAGGATGAGGATGTTCACTCGGACCGCTCGGAGGAATTCTAGCCCTCCACCGGCTCCCCTCCGCCCTCCCGACGTGGTGTCACTCTTGGGGACTTCTGGGGCCGTCCCTTAGGGGGGGGGTTCTGTCATGAGCTCTCTCTCTGCCTGGTAACACGTGCTGATTGAAGCCTGATGACCTCCACCTGTTCCTGCTCTGCTCTGCCTCACCCTCGTTACCTACCAGCTGCACTGCATTCACCACTCATCATGCCCTCTATATAAAGCCTTGCTTTTCAGTCCACACTTGTCAGATCGTCTGCAACCAGCACCAGTTACCTGCCTGTTTATTGAAAACGCCTCTGACTCTTTGCCTGTGATCCCGGACCCGCTCGACTACTTCTGTGTTCTCCAGCCCCGGTAATCTTGACCTGCCTTCCGTCCCTCTTCTACGAATACCGCCTAGTCCTTGACTGTACTGCTGCTTCGTTTCAATTGCTGTTGTGTGTGTGTTTCCCCCAGGACTTCCCGGATCATCCAGCTCCTGCCTTCGCTGTTCGGCTACTGGGGGAACACACACACGCAGACTCTTGGAACTCCTGTACCCCCCCCGGAACCCCTGAAACCCCCAACCCTTAAATAAACTTTTGAACGTGACGCAATTGTGGTCCTCGTCCTGTTTGGTGTCTGACAGATTTAGAGTTGCTCAGACCTGTGTCTATGATAAACTTTTTAATTCTAACTAATTTTTGTAATCTGAGGCTTTCAATAAATCAACTCAGTCAATCAGTCCTCAACCTTTATGTTAACTCACTTCAATTGTATGTAAAGCACTGTCTGAGCGTACATTACATATCTTTTGAATATGTATTTGAAAATGTATTTGTATATTTCATTTTTTGTTTTGCTTTGCAAGCACTTTATTTTGTCTTTCATAAATGTTCTCTCAATCTCTGCAACACTATTCTATCCATGGGATCTTCATTCTATTCACATATTTTAATGTACAACATATCATATCCGTCCATCTTTCTCTATATTGCCCCTTCTAAACTCCAACACCAGTAAATGAATGGTTCTCTATCTGCCAGGCTCTCCCATAGACTATAAAAAGGGCACTTCTGCAACTGCAAAATCATCTGACACACTTACAGTAATGACATTTGCAACTTTGGAGAATTACATTAATACACAGGATTAAATGTTAAAATCCCTTGTGCCAAAATCCAAGGTAAAAACACATGCAGAAGCCCCTGCTCAAGTTTAACTTTAAAAAGCACACTACCCACAAATCCGCCAACAAATGGTCACAAGCACAATACAAATGGCCTATCCAACAGCAGTAGCCTATATAGTATGCGGCATGTCATTGGGGTTATCAAGTGGGATGAATGACCTCTTTGTGTATGATTTGTATGGTAAAAATTGAGAATGGTTGATAACCACTGTTAAGCTACTCCACTTCTAAGGTTATCATACCAATAAATAATGCAAACATAAGTAGGAAATGACCAGACATTTGCCTAAAGGTAGCCTAGCACATGAACTTTATGGTAGCTTTTGGCTCATTGTGATGCCGAGTTTAGCATTAAAACAATGAATAAGATTTTTTATGTTACATGGAAGTGGTACTCCATGTTATGACTCCAGAGCTTCTGTTATGGTCCCAATGATTAATCTTCTCACTGCAAGAATTCTGATTGGTTTGGCCTGCAAGAGTGACCGATTTGAACATAAATCTGTTTAATAGTCTACAAATTCAAAGGGTCCAACGTCTTGTTTTTGAGCCAGCCAGTTGGAACGATGCTAAAATAACCGATTAATCATTTAGGAGTAAAGAATATGCTTAAAACCTTACTCACAGTCCTGCAGTCATATTTACTTTGGCCAGTCTGGAAATATATGTCAAACACTTTCCTCTTACCATCGTTGGATTTGCAACGTTGTCCTTGCTTTATTCTATACTCCAGCCACTGGTTCAATCCGACTACCCTTATACTGTTGAAAGGAGTCACATATTGACCTAACTATTGCTGTTAATAATGCTGTTAATGCTGACACACTTTAGCATTTAGGCTTACTTATCCTGCAAGAAAAACCCGGAAAAGGTAATCAGATAAACATGAATATAGACCTATAACCTACATAGAGTAGGTTACACTAGTCATAAATTAGTCATAAATATTCTTCACTTTAATTTGTGACTGCAAGACAGACATAGAAGCAGACCAGGCCAGCAGGCCGTCATATTCTTCCTCTCACAAAATGTTGGTTCAAATAGGCATATTAGTAATGCAATTCTGGTTAGTATAGTGTTCATGGTAGGTTACACTGTAGCAAAGAGAAAGAGCAGGTCCCTTAGGTGTATACAATCAAGCAACTAGTTTATGAATGTAGACTGCATGATGCTTGATTTTATACACCTGTAGCAAGGGACCTGATGAAACATGAATAGTTATAGCATCGTTTTTGTATACGATGAACCTTTTTTCCTTATTTAGCCTTTTTGTCAGTGATCTTCACCCTGTGCATTTTACACACTCTGTCTAATCTTTCTTATGCTTATCGATTTTACTTATTTAATTTCTCCATGTATCACTGGGATTCTATCAAGTGCCCATGTTTAAATGTGGCACTCTTCAAGGGCACAACCGAACATTAGAGTGAATATCTTAGGAACTGAGCCTTCTGATTGGCTTAAAAGTCCCAGAAGAAAAAAGATTTTTTATTTATGAAGAGATGCTAAAATGTCAAGAACATTATTGGGCAGTGGTATGGTGTTGCTTCCAGGCAATAACCTAATTTGGCTTGTTTGAACAGAATGGATCATCCTTTTATGGCATCCATGTGGGGCAGCCGTGGCCTAATGGTTAGCGCTTCGGACTTGCAACCCCAACCAGAAGAAGGAGCATCTGAAGTGCCCTTGAGCAAGGCACCTAACCCCTCACTGCTCCCCGAGCGTCACTGTAGCAGGCAGCTCACTGTGTCAGGATTAGTGTGTGCTTCACTTAACTGTGTGTTCACTGTGTGCTGAGTGTGTTTCACTAATTCACGGATTGGGATAAATGCAGACCAAAAATATTCTTTTGATCCTGTGAGGGAAATGTAGTCTCTACATTTATATACTTATACTTATTTGATTGGATAACTCTTCATCAGGGGTGGAAACCCCAATGCTATCCAATGCAAGGCGACGCCATATTTTTCTTTTTGCGAAAAATCCATTTTTCAGTTTTCTTCTAGTAAATCATCATGAATAAAATATGAGCAACATTTATTGATAAGTATATTTTTTAATAACTTCTCATAACACATCAAGGAAGGTGTCATGAAATTATAAAAGACTGCATGTTGCCCTATGGCAACATTTTACCATAACACTTACCTATGGCCATAACAATTTAAAATATATAGAGATAGTGCTATAGGGGGTTTCACACAGCGGTCCCCAGAGAGGAGTGATACATTAGTGAGGCACTAGAGTGTACTTCTTGAAGTTTTATGGAATGCCATCACTATGTGCTCTGACTACCATACCAATGGCCCTGGCTCTTTGGTGTTCTGGTCAAGCTGCAGGTGTGCTAGCCTTTAGGCCCATGTTTGAGGCCCGACTGCTCTTTCTCTTTGCTACAGTGTTACCTACCCCTGTTTCTCTGTTGAGACAAATAGCTTACTAAACTTTCAAAAAGTGAGGTGCAGGTCTCAAAGTGGAGAGTTTGTGTCATTTTAACTTCATATCTGTAAAATATTGGTCTTCATTCTGCAATAGCTAAGGGTATACAGAAATTGAAGTTTTGTGAAGTATCAGAGTTGCAATGCATTCAAAAATATTTCATATATTTGAAATGCACATGTTTGCTTTACCTATCAAAATAATTGTTTCACTTTTCACTTGTGATAGCCTAATCTTATCAACTTAATGTGTGTAGCCTGCTACCTAACAAAAGCTAGGGTTAGGCCTAATGTGTGATGTTGAAGACAGTCAATAAACGAGCATGCTGGTGACGACTATGCAACTCGATTTTTGCATGTAGCCTAGCGAAATTTTTGGAGAAGGCCATTTTGCAAAACTTTTGCATTCTATAAGGTTTGGTGAAAATTGTTTTAGGTCTACAGGGCCGAGCAACAATTTAGCCTACCCGTACACAAACTGCGTAGTCTACCTGAAAGCCAACTGATTATTTGACGATTAGGCCGGGCGAATGATACGTTCGTGTTGAATTAATTCGTTGCACTTAAACCGGTTTTAAATTATTTAATGCAGTAGGCTAGTCGAGGTTAATGCACTGAGAGTGTTTAGATTGGGAAGAAATTAGTGTAAACCATTACATTGCTAGAAAGACGTTTACGCAGGCTATCATAAACTCGAACTTTCTTCTATTTTAAGGTGCTACAAGCGATGTTGGGCTACGCGGTTTCTAAGCTAAAACCATAGACTGTATATATACAGTCTATGGCTAAAACAGTCACATACAGTAAACATCTCGCAATCTGATAGCTGCATGTCTCCTGTAGACAGCCCAGGCGGTTGTAGTCCTATTGCTGTTTTTGGAGCCTGGGATGTCTACAGAGTTTTTACAGTGGACAGGCAGCTATATCGCGAGGAGATATTTGCTGTAGCCTATGTGAAAAAAAAATGTTTTAGCTTAGAATACTTTTAATGAGAAGTCGTCCTGTAACCTTTGATTCATGGTATATAAAGAGGCTACATTTGCCAATTGTAGATAGCGTCGCTAACTCAAATATCCTATTAGGTTAGTGATATCAATATAAAATTGATATCACTAACATAAAATCGTTGTTCATCCAGGATTTGCGGAATGCTAATGTTGCGATCTAGGCTACTTTAAAGAGAATTCATTACGCAACTAACTTATGGTTTCAACGTTCATCTACTGAGCAAAACAACTTTGGCAGGACGTTTTATAGCCTAGCCTACTATGTTTATTAACTAAATATACTAACATGCCCCCAGAGTGTGGCACTAGTTGTCAACTCTGGCTGCAGCCACTTCAGCTAGGTAGAACCGATTTTCTGTCTCTTTTTCGTAGGGCCTACCAGTAGCCTACTCGAGTGACTCCAAGAAACAGCGATATGTGCAAAATCGCCGGAATTCGCCTTGAACACTGGGCGTGAGCTATGAAAAGCTACGAAGTCTTAACGATCAATTGTTCTTTACTAGACCAATCACAGGAGAGGGTGCCCCAAAGGGTCAGGGGGAGGACGCTGGGGGAAAAAATACAGCTAGGCTGAACACCAGTCACATCTTGAAGCTCGGATGGTGGTAAGTCACGGTTTTTCTTGACTGCCATTTTTTGTCGTCGAAGGTTATTTTGTAGACTAACGTTAGCCTAGACATACGCAGCTCTGACATACGCATACGGCCATGCACGCGGAAGATGGTTCGCCTACATCGGCAGCCTACAGCCCAAACTCTTACGGAAACACGTGTTAACCTGTATTAAAAACAAAACAAAATCAAAATAGATAGCCAAGGGACTAATGACAACATATTTAGCTATTTAAATCTGTTATTTGCCTTTGCTTTCTCATTCACGGACCCATAGGTTACGGAATTACATCGAACGTCGACATTTTAGCAACATTGTAACGCAGCAGTGCAACATTATTTCAGTATCGCAAAATTATATCTCAAGAAGGGCCATGTTTAGGAGGCCACAACAGTCAAGTGGGGCACTGGCACGTGTCTGTTTACTATTCAAAAATTGCTCCGGCTTCTTGAGTATTTGGGCAATTTATAAATCAGCCTGATTGAGGCTGTTAAATGGGTATTTTAATTTTTATACTGATTCAGTTTTGGCGCATGGCTACAAATGAAGTCTATGGCTTTACATGTCAAAATCAAGCGTAAATAGCGTACATCTAAGAAATTATGTAGGCCTAGTAGGAGGAAGACGTTTGATTAAATATAGGCCTATTAAGATGGATTTAAGTTTTCTCGACGTGACCGGCTTTTTAGGGTGTCCTCTTTGTGCTCCAAGAGAGAAGATAATTTCCCAGAATTCTCTGTGCGCGTTCGACTAGGGAGGGACCATATAAAAAGGAAAAATTCAAATCTTCGGTGTAAACGCCGGTTGTCTTCAAGCAGTGGTAGTCTAGTTAGCTGTAGTGGGTATACTGTGATCAACCCCAAATGTTAGTGTAATACGTATCCTTGCCTATTTTAAGTGGGTGTACTGAGATGGTGATACTTTTTAAATGGTATACTGTGTAGTCCTGTGTATCACGTAGAGTAGGCTACACCACTGTTTTCAACTGGGGATGGATTGTCTCTTTTCAGATGATCTCTGGTTGCTGTGCGCAGATCGGGGCTGAGTTTTAGTGGGAGGAGCGGGTTCTCTATTTTTGCGCGGTAAAATAGGCTACACTGACTGAGTCTTACAGGAAGAAAGAGCATGCGTGGCACATCAAGTCGGATGTTTAGCCTATGCTGAATTAAACGTAAGTTTTAAACACTAACCACTTTGAACCAGTAGTTTGCTTCAACGTTTTAAACGTCCCTTTTACATAATATGGATGTCCCTTCCATGCTGTGTTTGTTTACTTTCGTGTTTGTTAATGCACAAATGTCTACAGACTACAATCCTCCTTTCACTTTTTCCAGTTGTCAGACTACTGCTTTTGCTCTAAATACAGTGTTTCGATTCTATCATACATCTTGCCTGTTAAAGGTTGTATTAGCGATTGCAGGTACCCTGGAAACTCCATAGTTCTCGCAAGAGCACAATTTGAATGGTCTCTGCGAGACACATCTGGCAAATGAGTAATGATGCACGTTACTTTTGCCACTTGTGTCGCAGGGAGCCCAGAGGCGAGCTAAACAGATGACAGTAGTGTTATCCAAATGTGTCGAAGCCCGGAATCAGTCAGTAAACGTTGGTCGTATTATCCAATTGCGTGCAGTGAGATTTTCAAATGCACGCTTGGTGCTAACCTGACCCTAGCCAGATGAATTTCGTTCCGCCTAGCTTCACTCACATCCATCTGGGACATCTTCCATTGAGAGTGATTTCTGCAACCAACTTTATGGTTCAGCCAATCAGGACGCAGAGCGGGAGTTTCATAGATGTGACTTAGTGGAGAAGCGACCGTGAGACTGTTATCAGCATCACGGGTTGGCTTCGATGTGAGTGGTTGAAGTAGCACGTCAAAAGATGACGGACAAGTGGCTTATTCAATCATATGCAAGCATTTTTTGATTAGGCCCAGCCTTCTGAAGCAACACTTCAATGGATCGGTTCCAGATGGATGAGTGGAGCTAGGTGGAGCGAAATTCATCTGGCGAGGGTCAGGTTAGTTGGTGCTGCCCCTCGAGTTGGACCATATATTATTCCTGGCCAGAACCTTAAAGGTGCTCTAAGCGATGCTGGGTAACTTCTGTTGCGCGCATCTCGTCTGTGATTTGCTGGAACAGTTTATTATGTTTTTTTATGGGCTAGGTTTGCCCAGGTTGTTTTTGTTACCGTTTTTGGAGCCTGGGCATGCAGTGTACTGTCAGAGCCCGTCTACGGAGAGCCTGGCCACTTCGTATTAAGTCCCATTGTACCGAATTTTGGTTGCAGTTCCACCAGATTTCCACTGGGGGCGATCACCATGAGTGCAGAATGAATGGGAGTCAATGGAGCTAGACGGCAAAATTTGTCTCTTTCACCTGATTGTCGTTGACAAATCCCAGATTTGATTGTAGTTTGTATAACTTTAACATGGGTTATAGGTCAAAAGTTGAATGTACTTTCTTACAGGTTGGGTCGTTGTTGCCCATAACACGCTAGCATTGTGCTAATGAGTGACGTCATTGACACGTTTGAAAGGCTTTTTAGAACAATTAAGTGACTTATTAAGTGAAATATAATACTCAACCAAGTGTATTTTCTTTGCCTCCCCTTTCGAATACAATATTCAAATGACTTGAAAAAAAATTATATCCCGAGAAAAGTGGATTTTGAGGGGTACAGCTCCATAGACCCCCATGCATTCTGCACTCGTGGACGAGCGCCCTCATGTGGAACCACAGAAGGAACTGCAACCAGTTCAGAAACCGGAAGTTTTCCGAGAGTGGCAGTTCTCCCCTTATTAGACATTCTCTGGTACAGTGTATTCAGGACACAGACAGCTAGCGGGTTGGTTAGGTGATGTTTGCTGTAAGTGACAGTAATGAAAATGTTTTAGTGACAGAAAAAGAAAATGTGTTAGCCTAAAAAACGTGTGGCATCGCTTACAGCACCTTTAATCTTTCTTACCAGGGTCTGGAATCTCCATGCTATATTGCAGGCCCAAAAAGGCCCAAACATAATTTATCACATTCCTAACGATCGGCTAGCTGCCCGCCCCGTAAACGGGCCGTCAAAAAAACGCGTCTCTATAGCCAGCCTATAGGCTCTGAGATCTGTGGGGTATACCAAAGTCCTTTTAGGCAAGTCCCTCCACTCGGCGGCCATATTGCAACGCTTTTTGGGTACTCATCGGGCATCCTATTCGGCAGAAATGGGCGTGCGCAAGGCTTCACGGCACCAATCTTGCTCCAGCGGCGAGTTCACAACACATGATTGGCATGATGTCTTCACAACACACCATATGATTGGTTCAATGTATTCACATCACACCACATGATTGGCTCAATGTAGTCACATGTCGACGTTTTGCCGAGGAAGGGGTGGGATATAGACAACGCGTTACAAACTAGCCCCATGCATTTCTATGGAAGATTTTTTGATTGCTGTGTCTCCTCATTAGAAAGTCTGGGTATACTACCAAGGGGGCAGGAATTCCTGGAAGTTGAACCACCCATGGAGCTGTGGTTATCAACTCTAACCCCATAGAACGCCCGTTCATTTGGGTTTTTTTGAAATCCTATAACTTCATATAACATGTATCAAGTGCCGACATTGTAGCTTCTGTATTATCTACATGAACAATAGAAGGCAAAACAGGCTCAACTACCTCGGACGTAACGTTGGGTTCCCGTAAGAATAGTTAGCATGTCCAGTTGTAGGGAAGCAAACTTTTGACGCAATTATGCGTCTTTCTGTCGCACAGTAGGGAAACGACCGTATAGTCCAGTAGTAATAGAGTTACACCCGGAACAAATTAGTAACAAGCTGAATTTTATATGATATGTTCAGAATACAAACGAACTACAACGTGACGACAAAAGTGTTGACGAGCCCCTAACTGGGCAACTCTGTTAGCAAAATCTAGCCCCAGTTTTCGACCTCTGACTCACACATTACGTGACGTGAATGACGCGGAATGATGATGTTTTCACTGGGAAAAAGGTTTTTCCGAAGCCCATGAACGCTAGGTTAGCACATAACCTGCTCCCGACCAGGTTTGGTTGACCGCATAAGACACCATGGTGATACAGCGATGCTGAAAGAGAGCCACTTTCGTGTCACAGCACACTAATAGAGATTCGTAGTATAGCCCACTGCAGGTGTTGCCAACCACTCAAAGGCAAAATAAAGTGTTCCAACCATGCGCGTTCAAGAGAGTTTCAATTGCACAGGGAGGGAGTAGCGAGCTAGCTCTGTTTTGTTTGAACGTCAACAGAAGTGACGTTAGCCCGCCATCACTGATACAACCTTTAATGTGTACAACCTTTAATTTCTTGTATGTATAAGCAAATTATACTCATCTCCATATCCTTGTTAAGGTAGACATGAAGCTGGTTGTGGAAATGGAACTGACGCCAGCTGAGCAGCAGAGTGAGAATGAATTGCTGTGCTGGCTCAATCAGTCACTGCAAGCAGGGTTCACCAAGGTGGAACAGACATGCTCAGGTAAACTCATGTTGACCACTGGTTCAAACCGTCTACTGTCTTTTGTGTTTGTTTGTGTTTGAATGTGATGAAGGGAAAGCACACAGTATGGCTGTCCATAAATCCTTTTTTCTGTAGTTTCTAATTATTACTGTGTGATTTTGGACTTTTAGGTGCTGCATTTTGCCAGCTGATGGACCTATTGTTCCCTGGTTCTGTAAATATGGATCGGGTCAACTTTCAGGCACAGCAGGAACTGGACATCCTCCACAACTACAGTCTTCTTCAAGTTGCCTTTAGGAAGAAAGGAATCACTAAAGTAAGTGATTACGGAGCGACAGGAAATATATTAGAGGAGGAAAAGGGGAACAGAGGTTTGCAGACCAAGTCGGTTTATTTGGCCGTAACATTGACATAATTATGAAATTTTAATGCCTTTTAATGCTTACTATACTGTTGACTCAACTGTAGCCCCTATTTTTGTTGTCTTCATTGACTTGGGTTTCACTGCTAGTCAGCAAGGCTGTGTAATTGGAAATTGTTGCTCTACAAGTCGGTCTACCTTGCCTCAGCAATAGTATGTAAATCAAGCTTTCTCTGTTCTACGTAGTATTTGTTTAATTGTCATGTCATGTACTTGTACTCTATACTGCAGACAATCCCTGTGGAGACTTTGATTCAAGGAAAATCTGAAGAGGCCTTGAGTCTTCTGCTTTGGTTCAAAGATTTATTCAACCGTAACTGTGAAGGACAGAAATGCAGTTCTTTGAAAACCTGTGATGCAGAGAGATTGGTGCCATTACCTGCTCAGCGAACAAAAGCATTCACACAGCTGAACTTCTGTAAGGCTCTTCTGTTTATCATATCCTGGCTTAAAAAAAAATAAAAACTTCCCTTTTCAGGAAAATAGTTTATTTAATTGTCAAAATAGTTTATTGATAGTCATTGATACATGAGTTTCACACTGGCATTGTTCAATCTTTTCCCCATGTCACAGTCGAAGAAGAGGGCAAATCCGATAACTCTGGGGATTGTGAATCTGCACAGACTCATCTCCCAAACACGGACATGGCAGAGGCCGACTCGATGGATTCCTTTTCTTGCAGTATAGCCACATTAAGATTCATTCGCAAACATATGCCTGAACCATCAGCTGGCTCCAACTCACCAATGTCCTTCAAAGGTGCCAGGGCTGCTCTTGGTCATGGATACCCAAAAGATATTACAGCCATATGTGCCCAAACGCCATACTGTTTGTACCTGTATGTGGGTGTGGAACTGGGAGAGAAGGAAACAGGAAATGTGATTTTGATCGGGTTCTTTGACCAAACAGCTGGAAACTATTGTTTGCGTATGCTGGATGTTATCCAGCCCATGGAAGATACAGAGACAACTGGGTTGACAAGTCTGACAGAGACGTTGAAAAAGTTTGATATTCCCGTGGAAAACCTCACCGTGTTTTACTCCAATTTGGTGGACCGTGACCAGAGCAGTGTGTTCACATTGGGTCTAAAAGCCATGCAGCCTTCAGTGGTGTCGTTGTGTGGCCTTGTGAGTTTAACAGCACAAGCGTGTTATGAGGGTCTCACAGCAACAGGACATTATGATCAGGTCTTAGAACTTATCAGGAAGATGTCTGTGCACAACTCTTCGTCTGTCACAAGAGATACTCTAAAGCAGCTCTTCACTGACTTGGCAAAGCTAGACACCAGTCGCCCCTTAACTGCGCAGTGCTTGCTATTCATCAGGATTCTGGGTAAGATTTCCAGTCGTTGGTCTACGCTTACCAAATACTTTGGTTCTCAGGTGGTTGAGGAGGAGGGAGCAGGTCAGATCCATTCCTTCCTCCTAGACCATAGGCTGAGGCTGATAATCATGTTCCTAAGCTTTGCCCTGGAACCACTGGCTACATATCAAGAGATACTGGAAAAGGGTTCAAATTTTGGCCAGATCCTCAATGTTTCATCTGGTCTGATCCAGGGCTACACCTCTAGTTTCCTCCAGTTGACAGCCATCGCTCGCTACCTCAGGAATTACGATGACGCACTACTAAATGATGCGGCAGAACACCTTCCCATAGGCAAGGTGAAAGTGGGCCACGAAGTTGAAGATTTCTTGTCTTTGCACAAGGCAGAGCTCACTGCATTGTTGGAAGATTTCCACAAGAGCACGGTCTCTTTCTATGCAGCAGTCACGTCCAGCATTGTCAAGAGCCTGCCTCTCTCCACTGTGGCCCTTGTGAACATGGCTGCCATCTTGAAACCAGAGGGGAGGCTTGAGGTGACGAGCAGAACGGTGACTGACATTGCCACCCAGATGGGCCTGTGCCAGAACCCAGAGGAGGTGGCCCAGCTCACAGATGACTTCCTTGAGTATCAGCTCTGTGAGGACGTGGACAGCCAGCTCAATGTGGATCAGCATTGGAAAGGAGCGCTGAGGATCATGGGAAAGTCGTCCATGTTTCGTAAACTCATCCTCAGCTTTATGTCTTTCCCTAGAATACTAAAAGAGGACAGGATCTTTTCTCAGGTGTGTGTCAGGTATTTTCTGAGCTTGGAACACATTACACGTGTGTGTGTGCGCGCAAGTGCGTGCGTTGTGTGTGTGTGTGTGTGTGTGTGTGTGTGTGTGTGTGTGTATGTGAACTACAAAGGTGCACTGCAATTTTGAGCTATCAGGAAATCTGACGTAAACAATATGTATTGCAGGTATTTCAAACAGCGGAAAAGATTGAAGAAGATCCCAAGAAACTGGACACTGACGTTGACAATACCTCAGGTGGCAGCGCAGAGGTCACTACCCCACAGAGGCCACAAAGAGAATCGACATCCTCATTGTCAGGTCAGTTTGAAAAACCTGATACCGTTGATATATGCTGTTATTCGTTTTACACTTCCTGAACGAGTTATCGTTTCATTGACATTGACAATTAAATATTTCTAGATGTGGTAGAACTGAGTGAGATGGATACTGAGGAGGAGCCTAAAGAAGATGTTGTGTTAGTTAAAGGTAAGTGCGCTGTTTGGCACAAGACATCCAACACGTGCTAGTATTATGCAATGCAGTCTGGCAAAAATCTAGCATTTAGTAGATATTCTTTTGTCTATAACCTTCTACCATTTTTCTTTAGAAACAAAACCAAGTATATCGGAGTCCATAATAATTGATGATCTGGAGGAGGAGGAGGATGTTGATGAGGTCATTTGGACAGATGTATCACATAATGCGGTAAGGATTTTAGTTGATTGTGTTTCATCTGTTTTTGTCTCTTTACACAAACTTAATATCTTAATAATTTTTTTTTTTCACAGAGCTTGGCATCATCTCCTGATAGGCAAAAACAAGGTTACCCATACCAGGTAAGAAATTGTGGTGTCTGTCTTGCGATTATTTATGAGTCTGACTTTCATCTTACTCACTATTTACTATGACTGCCGCACTAGTCAAGCGATGCCACGGAACTATTAATTTTCGTTTTGATCCGTCGCCCACCCACCGGACCCCCCAAAAGGAGGGTAGGGCGGACACAGTTTTCTGTGAATATCTCGTAGGGCCTAGGATGACCAAAGTTTTTTTGTATCTTGGTCTCAAGGTGCCATTTCAACCCAATCCATAACCACTCATACCTGGGTTATATTCCTGATCCCGCTGTTGCAAGTCCAAGTCGCTTTGGATAAAAACCTCTGCTAACTACCCTGTTCTCCAATGCAGGATGGGAGGGGCTTTGAAGCTGGCAATCTGGTTTGGGGCAATGTGACTGGCTACTCCAGATGGCCTGGGCTGGTGTTGCCATGGCGAACCAAGAACACAAAGCCTGGCATCCGGAAAGTGAAGTGGTTTGGGGATGGGTTGCTTTCTAGGGTGAGCAGAACATCGGTTTTCTTTGTTGTTGTGTTATGCTATCATTTTGTTTGTATTTAATAATATTTTTGTAATGGCAATGTTCAAAACAGTACCTTATTGATATACGTACATGCTGTTAATTTGTGAATTATTCTATTATATCTATTCATTATAGATTCATGTTGGTGGACTTCACCCTTTCTCAGCTTTCGCTGAGAGCTTTTGCCACAAATCTCTTGCTACTCTTGCCCCATATAAAGCTGCTATCCTCCAGTCCCTGCAGGTGACCATGCATATTTGCTCGCTCACATCGACTATGTTAATGGTTATGTTATGCTATCATTTTGTAGTGAAAATACTGTAGTAATTGTACTTACTGCTGACCCAGGTTTAATAACAATGTTATGTTTTTATAATTCCCCAGTATAACCATTTCTGTCCTTGTCTTTGCAGACAGCAGCAGAGCGGTGTGGGAAGATATTCACATTGAAGACCGATAATAAAGACGAGCTTCTGCGAC
The DNA here is from genome assembly GCF_018492685.1 of Alosa sapidissima. NCBI lineage: Eukaryota > Metazoa > Chordata > Actinopteri > Clupeiformes > Clupeidae > Alosa > Alosa sapidissima. Next base: position 31,062,491 of record NC_055963.1, read on the forward strand.
AAATGTTGGATTGGGCTTTCAATGGCTTCATGCCGTCTGGACCTGATGGCCTCAAACCTTTGCCCCAGACAGACAGCCCCACAGGTGAACAACAGAAAACGGGATCACATTGGTGTTTCAAATATACATCTACAGCATTTATTTATATATCTGTAATTAAATTTTTATTTTTACAAAATTGCAGAAAAAATACTGAATGGGAATGGCTTTCCAAATCACTTAACAACTTCTGTGAAAAACAAACTGGATGAGTCTACTCTGGCCAGCTTGAAACAAGTATCTGTGTGTTTGAAAAAAATTAACTCCTTAAACCTGGAGAATGGCACCATAGCCATTAAACCAAAACCAATTGATGGAAATGGAACAAAGTCTCCTCACACCAGTGTTCTGGGTCGTCCTAGAAAATATAAAAATGGCCTCAAGAAAGACAAGGCTCAGAAACGATCTTTAGAAAGTGAGCCAGAGCCAGAACCAGACTTCAACAGAGGTAAGTTGCTACTAACTCTAAAGGAGTCATGCCCTACACTTCTGATTTGTTTCATATTATTCCTTGATATCTATTACAAAGTTATTTGTGCAAAAAACAACATTGTTGCATTTTGTTTACATGTCCATTTTCTGCTACATTCCACACATGTTAAGTGTGATTTTCAAGTGGCTCTCCCCTGAATTAGGCATCTCACATTTTAAAATGTGTCATCTTTTTTCCCCCCAGATCAAATGGTAAATGAGGTTTTGGTCAAGGGAAAGAATATTGAAGGTAATGTATACAAATGTGTTTAACGCGTGGGTGTGTATGTGTGTGTCATTTATTGTGAAAATGAACATTATGCTCCTTGTGTCCTGTTTTTTTCTATCAGAATTGGTGTTAGTGGAAATTCTCATTCTTCTTTAATTTTCTCACTCTTTACCTGAAGATTTCTGCTTGTCCTGTGGAACGGCTCAGATCAGCATCTTTCATCCATTATTTGAAGGAAGTCTATGTTTAAAGTGCAAGGTGAGTTCCTCCAGGCCTCATTTCTTTGTCTTTGTCTGACCTGTCACTTCAGACTCAAAGTGAACTGTTGACTGAACGACTAAAACGTACGTTGCTCGTGCGGAATGCGTACTGTATGTTTTGGGATTTACTGTATGTTATTTCTATTGGGTTAATAATGTGAAAATTAATATGCAGTGTTTTTTTCCCCCAGGATAATTTTACTGAGACACTTTACCGCTATGACGAGGATGGCTACCAGTCGTACTGCACAGTGTGCTGCGCTGGGATGGAGGTGGTTCTGTGTGGGAATCATAACTGCTGCCGGTATGTCAGGACCTCTCTGTTACCCTACAGTCACACTAGCTACAAGAGAAGGCGACAGGCTGCCATTAACTTTCAATGGGAGTGGCCGTTTCACAGAGCAAGCAACAAGTGCCCGCGGCATAACAACCACTTACAGACTTTTAGAAAGCATAGACTTTTGATTCTAGACTCTATTTTATGCAAATGCTGAGTGATGAGGCAAGGCAACTGCCAATCGGAATGAAGACTACTTCTGTTCATTCGAAAAAATAATCAAAGATAGCAGAGCTGACTCATAGACGGCAGTTTTTCTGTAGTAACAAGTAAATTCAGGGCCTGTGTGCTTCTACTTTGTAAAAGTTATTGAGAAATAATCACTATTAAATCTAAAAACTCTGGTTACAGGTAACCAAAAAAAATACATCTGAGGTCATTCACAATCTATCTGCCAGCCACTTAGCATGTAGCAATCAATCACCTGCGAAACACAGCCTTGTTTACCGCCCACTCAGCGGCAAGTTGGTGGAGTTTTGGCTGTCTTTTGTAGCTAATGTGACTGTAGGGTAATGTGCCGTTGGCTGCCAATGACGTTTTGATTATGTTGCTTTCTCTTGAAAAGGAACCAGCATAGCGAAACCTGCTGAGAAATATCAAATCTCAATTCCAAACCGCTGTCTCTACTTTCCTTTCCTCTGTCTTCTACCATTTTTTGGAAATGTAAGTTTACTGTAGAATACACCCTCTTCCACCGTCACATGGCTGTGATGTCAACACACTCCTCTCCGTAGGTCCTACTGTGTGGACTGCCTGAATATCCTGGTGGGTGTGGGCACCTTTGACCGGCTGAAGGAGGTCGACCCCTGGATCTGTTACCTGTGCGAGCCCAGCAGTGCAGGAGGCACCCTCAAACCTCGGGAGGACTGGAGCATCCGTGTCCAGGAGTTTTTTGCCAATGACAGCGGCTTAGCATTCGTAAGTGTGTGTGTGTGTGTGTGTGTGTGTTGGTTGGGGTAGCCGTTATGAGGCCACTGCTAATAACCATTCAAGAGATTGTGTTGTACACTGTACACAGTCCACTGTGAACATCCACTCATAAATGAAAAAATAAAAATACACACAGACTCTAAAATCTGTTTTTAGATCTGTTTTTAAAATTATTGATCTATTTATTATTACTTTTATTTATTTTTTACCTTTCAGGAACCTCACCGGGTTTACCCGTCCGTCCAAGCCAGCCAGCGAAGGCCCATCAGAGTTCTCTCTCTGTTTGATGGCATAGCCACAGGTTGGTGCCTTGTGAGCTGAAATATTGAATACTAATCAATAGGCAAGAAATGTGTTGAGTTTGCAAATTAAAATGTAAAGTAAGTAAATTCAAATGGGTCTTTTGTTGTTTTTGCCTTACAGGATATCTGGTTCTGAAAGAGTTGGGATTTAAAGTGGACACATACGTGGCCTCAGAGATTGATGATGAGTCCATTTCTATATCCATGGTGAACCATGATGCCAAAATTGTGCACAAGGAGGATGTTCGGTCCATCACAAAGGAACAGGTATGTCTAGACATTGTGTTTTTCCTTCCTCTAATTTATGTTTAAATAAAGTATACATTTGCAGTTGGTATAGGAGCTGTCAGTTCTGTCATTGATTACATGTGTAAAAGGAATTCACCTAGGACTTTTTATGGATGCACCGATATATATTGGCCAATATATATCGGCCTTGTTGACTGGTATGGCTGACTGGCCCGTTGGCAAATATCACATTTACTGATGATGGTAGCTTATATATTTCTGATATGTCGCATCAATTCTGCAGTAGCTAAAAGTAGTGTTCAGAGATAGGGCTGAGAGACATAAAAATATTAATCACAAAACCATTTTCCCCTGCCATTATTATAATAATAATAATAATAATAATAATTATCTTTATTTATATAGCACTTTTCAAAACAAAGTTACAAAGTGCTGTACAATATCAACATAAATGAAAATGCAAATAAGACATAATAATATAACAATCAAATAATATATACTAATTCAATTAGAACTTAACATAAATTTGAAAAAGGAAAATAAACTTACACTGAAATAAAACTTACTGAAATAAAACTGAATAAACTTAACACAAAATGAAGTATATTACTTAAACAAAACTAAGGAAGGCTTGCTTGTAAAGATGAGTTTTAAGGAGGGATTTAAAAGAGCATACTGACTTGGCTGACCTGATTTCATCAGGCAGGTCATTCCAGAGCCTAGGTGCCCTGACACTAAATGCTCTCTCCCCTTTAGTTTTGAGACTGACCTTAGGAATAGTTAGGAAACCACTACCAGATGATCTTAAAGTACGCACAGGTGTATAAGGTACTAAGAGATCAGATATGTAGTTGGGAGACAGGCCATGTAGAGCTTTAAAAGTAATCAGAAGAATCTTAAAATCAATTCTAAAGCTTACTGGGAGCCAGTGCAGTGAGGCTAAAACAGGAGTAATGTGATTACAGTACTTTTGTCTTAGTAAGAAGCCGGGCAGCTGAATTCTGAACAGTTTGAAGTGTCTTTGTAGATTTTTGGTTCAGACAAGAAAAAAGACTATTGCAGTAATCCAGGCGTGAAGAAATAAATGCATGTATAATGGTCTCGGTGTCTTTAAAAGTTAAGATGGAACTAATCTTGGAAATATTTCTGAGGTGATAGAAACAAGACTGTATGAGCTTTGTGATTTGACGTTCAAAGCTTAAATTACTGTCAAACCAGACACCAAGATTCTTTGCAACAGGTTTTACACAGTCTAAAAAATGGAAAGGGACCTAAGGATGGCATCATTTGTTTCACTATGTGCTGGGATCCAATGATGAGGACTTCTGTTTTGTCAGAATTCAACTGGAGGAAATTGTTTGACATCCAGTTTTTTTATGTCACAAAGACATTAATTTAAGGAATTCAGCATACTAGGATCAGAGGAACTAATGGGCAGGTACAGCTGTGTATCATCAGCATAGAAGTGGAAGGAGACCCAGTGTTTCTGGATAATGTGCCCAAGAGGAAGCATGTATAAACAAAATAAGATTGGTCCTAAAACTGACCCTTGAGGTACCCCATACTTGACAGGAGAAAATGAAGATGTGTAACTGTTTGCAGAAACACAAAACGTCCTATTTGACAAGTAAGATGAAAACCATTGTAAGGCTGTACCAGAAATTCCCACCCAATGTTCCAGTCTATGCAGCAGTATGCTGTGATCAATAGTGTCAAAGGCTGCGCTAAGATCAAGAAGTACAAGGACAGAACACATGCCATCATCAGCTGTTCTTAAAAGGTCATTTGTAACTTTCAGCAGTGCTGTCTCAGTGCTATGATACTTTCGGAAACCAGATTGTAGCTTTTCAAAAAGATGTATTATTTTCCAGTGCAGAGACAAACTGCTTGGACACTAATCTTTCAAGAATCTTTGATACAAATGGTAACTTGGAAATAGGTCTGTAGTTTTGAGGTAGAGATGGATCAAGCCCTGATTTCTTTAGCAATGGGCTCACACTTGCAGTTTTAAAGTAATCAGGGACAATGCCATTTAAAAGTGAACTATTAAAAATAGAAAGCAAACAGGACCCAACAGATTCAAATACTTCTAATAGGAACTTTGTTGGTACTACATCAAGAGGACTGGAAGATACTGTCATGTGACACTGTCTCTAGAAGTTCAGATAGAGTAACTGATTAAAGGATATAATCAACAGAAACTGGGGAAAAAAAAAAAAAATACAAGTAAAATATAACTGTACTGGCATCGGTATTGGCCCAGAATAGGCTATGTGCAGGAAAGGCTCTCTGCACTCGTTTGTTTCCGGTGGAGCCAGGTGTGTTTGAACCTGCCGCTATTGTTTATGTAATTTGTGTCTACGCGAACCCGGTCGGGTGTAGGAAATCCGTACTTTGCGATAAAGAAGGATTTGTGCGTGTGCTAAAATTGTTAGAAGTGGGCAAACAAGATATTCAGTGTCGGAGGAGTGAAGATGTAAGGAGCAGAATATAACAGAAGATGCTGTTACAACAGTTAACACTCAACTTGAAATAAATGAGTCTTTCGTGCATGTAGTCTTATTTCGGTGCATTACTTGTTTGAGTCATTGGTAGGAGTTGAATTGTATCTCACAAAGCAAAATTGTCTCTCTTAGATTGAGAAGTGGGGGCCGTTTGATCTCCTCATCGGGGGAAGCCCATGCAATGACTTGTCCATTGTTAACCCTGCACGGAAAGGATTATATGGTAAGCAGAGCTCCCATGCGTTTTTCCCCTCATACATTTGTTTGCTTGTTAGGAAATTATGTAATTATTCACATGTATTTAGAGTAGTGAAAATAGTCTTTGAAGTGTTAAATCATTTTCATTGAATCGGGATTAATTGTTTGCCATGTGTAAACTGAAGACGTGGTGTGGTGACATTTACGAATCACTTGAGGGCAGTATTGCACCCATTTGAAAGTCATCTTGTGCATTCCTCCCATGATGACCATGGGAATATCAGTGGTTGTGATCTGAAGCCTGTCCTAACTGGTATAATCTGCTGCAGAGGGAACGGGGAGACTCTTCTTTGAGTTCTACCGAGTGCTCAATTTCTTGAGGCCCAAAGAGGATGATCCGAAACCGTTCTTTTGGCTGTTTGAGAATGTGTCGTTCATGGCTCACCGAGATAAGACTGACATCTGTCGCTATCTGGAGGTAAGGCTCTTTGTGTTTGGTTGGTTAGATAAGTGCCTTGATATAAGCATGTCTTAATTTTATCGTTCACCTGTCGTCATCCTGAAGTAGTCCTTGTGTTTGTGCTCTGCAGTGTAATCCAGTGCTGATTGATGCTGTGAGAGTCAGTCCTGCACATAGAGCTCGCTGCTTCTGGGGAAATCTTCCTGGAATGAACAGGTCTGTGCATCATATTATTCCAGTGTGTTGATTCAAATTGCTTTGAAATAGTGCTTGAGATGGTGGAAGAGTGGACATGACTGGCTAGTTTTGTCCTTTCTACTGAATGGAGTCCTTCACTGGGTCATGGCTGTATTTTGTGGTCAGGAAAACTAAGGTGCATGTGGTGGTATCTTCCTGAAAATCAAAGCTCTGTCTTCTGTGGTCTGTAGGCCCATCATTGCCACGCAGAATGACAAGTTGACCCTACAAGAATGCTTGGAGATTGGCCGCACAGCAAAGGTCAGGCTCTTGAGAACTATATCTTTACTAGGAAATTATTTTGAATCTATTGAAGGTTAAAGAAAGTTCTTCTACATCACCATGTGCTAAAATAACTGATTGAATCCCTTTAATTCTCATGAAATGGTTTGGTAAGGATTGAATGTGATGATCATCATTTTCAAACAGTTTACCAAAGTGAGGACCATTACCACAAGATCTAACTCTCTGAAGCAAGGCCCAAGAGACCTGTATCCCGTCACTATGAATGGAAAAGATGACAATTTGTGGATCACGGAGTTGGAAAGGTTATTTGCATCTCACACATTGCATAATTTAGATTGCAAACTTACATCTGGGACAGATTGTATGGCATTTTAAGCCCCATACAAAAATTCAACAATATTTAAATTGTGGATGAACAAATCACTTCCTTTGAGACATGTTTGATTTATGTCATGAATTTTCATTAGATTCATACTCATAAGATGTTTGTTTGCCACTATTTGCATTTCTAGGATCTTTGGGTTTCCCAAACACTACACAGATGTGAAGAACATGGGACGTCAGCAGCGGCAGAAGGTCCTGGGCAAGTCCTGGAGTGTCCCAGTCATCAGGCACTTATTTGCCCCTCTCAAGGACTATTTTGCTTGTTATGACATGACCACAGCCACCACCGCTAATACAGTAGTATGATCAATCAGGATCATCAAAGAAATGTATTTGTATCTTGATAAATTTTCTACAGTTGCTGCTAACGGGAACTGATTGTATTTAGGTTTTAAACCTCTGGCCGTGTTTTTGATTTCACATTTTAATGATTTTAATATTTTTTTTATGCTTTTTGCTAGATAGAATTGAGTACCAGTATGCACAGAATTGGTAATCCTGTGTTGAAGGAAATCAACCATTAGTGTGTTGGATGTACACAAACTTCCCTTTGGGGACAATAATGTATACCTTAACCTACACAATTTTTTTACATGTCATTTTCTAAATCTATTCCTGAAACTCCTGTACAGTATGATCTTGTAAAATGCTCACTGTCTGTGTGCTAATTTATGAAATGTGAAGCACATTGACCTCATACAGATGGAGTCATCTGATTTTATTTTTTATGTTTGCTGTGAGATTTGTATTTTATTTTTAAAGAACTACTCAAAAACGTACTCATGATGACCACGAGTAGGTGTTTCTGCAGGACCCTTGATCAAACATAATCACAATTATTCCCAGGGAGCTTCCATATTGATGGGGGAAAAACTGGCTTTGGGTAAATGTTTTTGTTAAAGGCGAAAATCACAAATGCAATACTGTCAAATAAATGTAGGCTAATTACTCTGTGTGATATTTTATTTGAGGTTCTATAATGTCCCAATCCTATATATAGCCTATACCATTTGGCAGGTAAGTCTAGACTATTATCATGATGGGACCCTTATGCAGAACAGTAGGTTATGCATGCAGATGGCCTAAATTAAACAGGAATCAAGGTAGGACTCCTGTGTACAAGCATGAATAACAACTAGGCCTACTGTATAACATACAGCACAATCTCATGGGTCTGTATCAGTTTGAATAAAAAAAAAAAACAGAATTAAACTAAAGATGGGAAAAAATGTGTCAAATATAATTTATAATTAACATTGATAATGCAAGCAAAGATATGGAGGTAAAAAGAGAAAAGAGTTACATTTAGTGTAGTTCACACTGTTATGAAAGGTGTGTATCTAGGGTACTCATGGAGGTTGCTAAGTAGTAATTTAATTAGACATGGATGTTGATGTATAGTTTAATGGATGTTGGTAGATAGGCAGTTTAATTGATGTTGATAGTTTTATAGATTGATGATAGTTTGAAGTAGAACTATCATGTCCATAGCGCCAACACCATGCCATGGTATGATGTGAGTAGGGATGTAGCGATATGAAAATTTAACCTCACGGTTATAGTGACCAAAATTATCACAGTTTTCGGTATTATCGCAATATTGTATAAGTATGTTCAATATGTTCAGAAAGTGCTAATAGGCCTACACAAGCTGAAATAGTTTCAAAAAAGTGACAGCATTTACTATTACAAAATATAGGCAAAACCTTATCAAAAGTGCAACATTTAACCAGGGACGCTGGAACTCATTTTCATCTGGGGGTGCTCATAGAGGGGGTGCTGAGGGAGGGTAAAAAATTGTTACTAAGTAGATGTGATTCTTTTATTCTGGTGCATTTTAAGGTGGCCTATTGCTACTGGAGAAGGGCATATTTTCATTCACATTCATAGGCCTACATCCTGACTGCACAAACAAACCTGGCATAGCATAATGTTACCGTGGCATGTGTGTTGTCCCATTCACTTTTACCTTGGTCATGTTTAATTGGCTTTGTGCCACAATTAAATCCATCAGTAGGGTACCAGTTTTGTTTCATTGTACCAGGCCTACTGTATGTCAAAAAGCAGGCTTAGATGAAGCTGGGAAGGATTAAACACACGGTTTCCACACCATGGTAATCATGATATTTGAAATGAAAACGGTAATTGTTATCATCAACATTTTTATCGCGGTTTACCATTATACCGGTAATCGTTACATCCCTAGATGTAAATGATTACTTGAAATTTGAGCATTCACTCTTCTTGGTTGTAGAACTTAAATGAAAAACTTTTCACATTATAATTTGTATCATACAAATATGGCAGTAATGGACGTGACAGTTTTGCGTGGACTTGCCCTATACCAAATAAAGCAGTTGCTATGCTGGTTGCTGAGTAAACATGTTGGTTGACAATATAGAAGTGGTTGCTAGGTTGTTGCTAGAGTAATTGAGATGGTTGGTAGAGTGATGCTTGGTAGATATGATGGTTGCTATGCTAAATAAAGTGGTTGCTAGGGTAATAATGTTGGTTGCTATGATGGTTGCGAGGTTGACATAGTGGTTGTTGCTAGGGTAATTGAGATGGTTGCTAGGGTGTTGCTAAGGTACATATGGTGGTTGCTATGTCAAATAAAGTGGTTGCTATGCTGGTTGCTAGGGTAATCTTTTTGGTTACTATGGCGGTTGCTAGGTTTACATGGTTTAATGGATAATGATAGACAGATTGCTTAAAGGATGTTTATAGGTAGATGGTTTAGTATAGCGTCAGTGAACTGCCTTAATTATGCAAGCGCATACAGAATGAAAACAAGCGCAGATTCAGGAATCGAGAGTGTAAATACAGAAACTGAGGGGTGACAAATAATCTTGTGGTTAATAAAACTTATCACAACTGTAACAATTATGATTGAGAGCACAGAAATGACGTTTGCATCGGGCCTCTCACCAGCTCAGACCATCAATAGACACCCATCAAGTGCACCAGATGATTTGCTTAACAAGAACAGGCTAGTGCTATTGATGTTAAGTTGAATTATACATTATTAAATAAATTATCAATTACAGTCACATTAGAAGTTTCAATTCTCAGTTCAATTGACACACAGGGTGATCGTCTGATGGAGCCTTAATCCATGACGTGTTTCCGGTTGGAGAAATTACACTGAGAGCATAGAAAGTTTGAAAGCGAAAGCAAGCAGAAGACAGAGCCGGTGAGCGGCCCAATGCGAACGTCATTTCTGTGCCCTCAATCATAATTGCTACAGTTGTGATAACAGTTTTATTCACCACAAGATTATTTTTCACCCCTCAATTTTTGTCGCTCTATTCCTGAATCTGCGATCGATTTCATTCTTTATGCGCTCACAAAATTAAGGCAGCTAACTGACGCCATAAAGGTGCTTTGCAATTATTGTTGAATGAAGAGACACAGAGAGAAAGGGAGTCAAGAAGCAGTTGACAGTTAGAACAGGTGCAACTCAGTTTAATTGGCTTTTTTATGATGTAGTCGGCAATGCAAAGTCTATTATAATCTTGTTTTTTGTTAATATCTCAAAAAGTATCAACTTTACAAACACTTTAAGTTCAAATTAAGAAAAAGTGATCAGCGGAATAATAAGAAGAAACATCCTATAACAGTGCAGTGTGCACAGTAAATTACAATTACACAGAAACAAACTATTATCTATAGCCGAGTTGCAGCCTGTACGCTATCAGTTGAAAAAGGAGAATTGCTGATGTTTTATTTGTGTTCCTTGTTATGTTTTGTATCTCTGTGGACTAATGGAATGGTCATGATTACAAGTTAACCCATTTTGTCAACCACCCCAGAGTGATAAAGAAAATTCTCTCTATGGCTCTGCATGAACCGAACCACCCTATGAAAAAATGCCGCACCCTATGAACATGCTCAGACCTACGTTACTCAGCTACGTGGTGACGCCATTTGCCGCAAACACACCGCGCAGTATATAGCATCTCCGGCTGTATGTATCACAGGAAGACCCGCCGGCAAGAAATACTAAGAGAGGAACGAACAGTGTCTTTTCTTTACATAAATTGACACATCTACAACAACCAGGTAATAAATACAGGTGATGTTGAGGTCAATGATACGAAAACTGAATGGATGCGTTTGGACGATATCAAAGCGACTTTAGCATGTGTACAAACTGATCTTGAATTAGGAAACTAGCTATCTAGCATTAGCCTTCTAGACTGAATGTAGGTGAGTGAGCTAGCTATAGATAGCTAAGTTCGCTAACAGGAGGGTGGGGAATTTTTTTGTACCTTTTTGTAACGGCTTACAGTTTAATACAGGCTGCATCTTCGTTCCATTACCAAGTGGCAATACCTTAAATCACTAGTTGCAGTGGGTTGAGTCTGTATCTAATCATAACGCATCTTAGATTAGCCACCCACTCCGCGTTGCTAGCTAATGTTAACTTGGGTCGCTAACGTAACGGTAGTTATAATCATCATTAGCTGGGCAGCTAGCATCACGTTAAAGTTAACTCGTTAGAAATATGTCCAACCGTTAGGCTTAGCCCAGCGGTTTGCGTCGAATAAGTTGAACAACTCCCTCTTTCCAATGAATGCCCCAGCTGTCCTAAACCGGCTCAACGTCATTAGTCGGCCTCACGAGTATAATAATCCGCTCCATTTAGCTAGCTGGCTGGCTACATCACCATGTCTTCTCTTCAGTTAGCAAGCAATCTAGCTAGACTGAACAACCAGTGAGTATCCTGATGATTGACACATGCCCCATGGAAGTAGCCTAATCGTGTGCGCAGTGAGCCAATGCCAGAAAGGCACAACACAAGCAATTATCATTAAGTGGTAATGTTTTTCGTCTCTGTCCAACCGCAGGTTATATTAATGTTTCGCAATGACCGCATGGAGGAATACATATCTGACTACTTAAGCAGTCGAACAGAATTGGCTTTGCACCTTGCTCTCAGTCTTGCCTTGAATTAATCGCAGTTATTTTTTTCTCTGCTCCTATATTGCAGCTTACATATGGCGGTGAATGTGTACTCGACCTCTGTGACCAGCGACAACCTGAGTCGCCATGATATGCTGGCGTGGATCAATGAGTCCCTACAACTCAACCTGACCAAGATTGAGCATCTGTGTTCAGGTAAGCGAGACACTAGGCTTCCAGGAAGGTTGACAACATAGGTGGTAATGAACTCCAATGATCTAGGAATGGTCAGCACTGATGATGTTTTCAGGATGCAAGTGATTTTGCGTTGGTGATCTACATTACTTCTCTGTGAATTGTACATAATATTGCCCTCTCATGTCATTCATTCCCCTATAAATACACTTTTCTAGGTGCCGCATACTGCCAGTTTATGGATATGCTGTTCCCTGGCTGTGTGCCTCTGAAGAAAGTTAAATTTGCAGCCAAACTAGAGCATGAATACATTCATAACTTCAAGGTCCTGCAAGCTGGTTTCAAGAGAATGGGTGTTGATAAAGTAAGTTGAGTGCTATTTCAGTCACCATTACACTAGTATTTGAAATCAAATGTAAAAACCTGTAAAGCTCATTTACAAATATCTCACCTGAATGCCCTCAAAGTTGTACCTCTGTATTCATTTTAGTAAGCACTGTGAAACAACTCACAGTTCAGCTCAGCTATGCATTTGCGTCTGCTTAAGACAGTTGTATGTTGTGTATGTTTGGCTTGGTGTTTTGAGTGCATTATAATCTAAGCTTTTCACGTGCACCTCTTAAGGCAGAATACAATTATGTTTTAGAATTTGTGTGACTTGTCAGACTTGCTTACTTTTGCTGCCCTTTTTCAGACATCTGCACTGCCTGTAGGGCTTCTGTTAAATGTTCTCTGATCTTGATGTCCTATTTGTGTGCACTCTCAATGTCCTATTTGCTTGCGTCTGTCTGAAGGGCCCTTATGATGTCAGTTATAGGTCTTCATGGTCCAGCAGCATCCTAATTGTGTTTATCACAGAGTAGCTCTGGCTAAATGATCTGAGATATTCTTTTGCTCTTTCACACATTTTCTGAGACAGAGGAACAAGTCAGATGGGCATCCCAGACAGACGGGGCTCTGTTTTGTAATTAATTGTCATTCAAATGTTGGCCTTGATTACGGTTCCTTGTTTACGCTGTCAATTATGCAAGAAGGATATGGGAGCTTAATCTGTGTGATCTCAGCCTGACCCCAAATGCACTATGAATGGACTACTCCCGTCCTCAGTATGTTTTGGAGACCAAACTGTGTAGCACATCAAGTCAGAAGTCTGTGTTTTCTAGCATTCTGGTCACATTCATGTCCTGTTCTCTCCAGATTATCCCTGTGGACAAGTTGGTTAAAGGCAAATTCCAGGACAACTTTGAATTTGTCCAGTGGTTTAAAAAATTCTTTGACGCCAACTATGACGGCAAAGATTATGACCCAGTGGAGGCGCGTCAGGGTCAGGACTCTGCACCTGTGTCCAGTCCGGCAGTGCCAGCCCTAAACAAGCCCAAGAAAGTTATGGCTGCTGGTAAGTTTACCTTTAATATCCATACAATACAATATCCATCTCCTCCCACATGAGTAGTTTTCACTGACTGATGTAACTCACTGCCTGAAAGCAAAATGTCCAAGATTGATTGAAACTGCTTCACACACCTATTATAAAGAAAACTTTCACAACTTTGTGATTTAGTTAATTAGATGGATTGGTTAGTTAATAACTTTCATGTGTGATGAATGTATAATGGCATACTTTTTAGGGCTTTTAAACATTTAAAAAAAAAAAAAAATCTAATTAATTACGTACTCTGTGATTTAATTACATAATTAATCAAAATAAATCACATGCATCCATTTTTGCCATGAACATATTTTATAAAAAAAATGTATACAGATTCAAAATTTGGCAGATCATTGAATCTATGAATAGCCAAACCGGCATTTTAGACTTTAAAGCAATCAGTTTCAGGTTTTTTTGGTGACTCAAGCTCCCCTTACAGTGGCAAAATATTTGTATATTTTACTTTGCCATTGTAGCCTAAATAGCCTACCTTTCATAGCTTAATCATTTTGTGTAATGGCATCATTTTGAGAATTGTTAATTATGACCTCCCCTGCTCCACATATCAATTCTGATTGCTCTTCTGCAGCTCCCCAGCGCCCTGCTGCTAAGGTAGCTCCCAAGATGGCACCTGGCTCAGCAAGGAGGCCAGGTGGCAGTGGTGATGAGGAGCGGGCAGAGCTTGTCCAGGAGGTACATCCACCTGCCATTGAACACATGCTTAATGTTTCCCACCCTTTTATGCTGTAGTTTCATGGCTTAAATCACAGGTTTATTAATGGTTTGTAAAAATTCTCTTCACACAGCTTAATCTACTGAAATCAACAATCCAGGACATGGAGAAGGAGAGGGACTTTTATTTCGGCAAATTGAGAAACATTGAGCTCATTTGCCAAGAGAAGGAAGGAGAAGGGGACCCCACGCTCCAGAGGATTGTGGATATTCTCTATGCCACAGATGTGAGTGTGATGACTAAGATTGTTTTTAGTTAACTCATGCTACTGATACAGTCCCCGTGGGGGCAGAATGGGTGAGCCTGGGGCAACCTGCCAAGTTTTGAGTTTGGGTTTGGCCCAGAGCAACACTTGAAGTGGCAGTTTACCCATATCTTCTCCCTATTTCTCCATGATTGATGTATGCACATGCCAAGCACCCAACATGGTGTGAGACAGATGCAAACTCGTTCCCTTTTTCAGCGAAATTCACCTTTTTGGTATAAAAGAATAGGTCACTTATGATATTTGTGCAGATCCAACTAGGGGGTGGTGGAAGACTACAAGTAGTAGAGACCCAACCCTTCTCTACCTCTGATTGGGTGTGACCCCTAGCCTAGCTGACACTAAACCAATTCACAATTGAGAAAAGATCTGGACATTTGGTTTATTTCACCACTGGTGAAATTAAATTTCCATTGTTCATTAAGCTCTTACTGAATACCTTTGGAAGTACAGCAAACGTGTAGACAAAGTTTTTGAATGCAGTTGTTTACTCTATTTCAAAGATAATTCATGTTCTAATTGCTTAATACTAACCCCATCAGGGTAGCTATTGGTTGTGTACAAAGCAGTCCAAACCACCTCCTGTCATCGTTAAAGGCTGCCCCATTTTTTCCCTTTATTTGACAGGATAGTGAGATGATGACTGCAATTGAGGGAGGGAGAGAGATGGTGAGTGGGTTTGAGAAATGACCTTATGCCGGACTTGAACCTGGGTCCTCATGGGCACTGAGCCTGTCGCCAACACTACCACTGCGCTACGGTTCTCCTAATGTCAACTTTTTTTACCCCTCACCTGTTTGCATACATGATTGGAAAGAACATGTTTTTTTTTTTTTTTCCCAAGAGCATATATACATTATAGGAATAGGAAAAACTATATGGTCCACATGGAATTTTAGTGCAGTTTGGCATCAGGTCGGGTCGTAAGCAAGTTAACTGGTCAGGCCTGTAGTGATTACAAACGGCCTTCAGTTTCTTAGTTTAAAAGAAATAAATAGACTAGTCTTCTGGGTTCTTCCACACTGATTTGGTTTACGTGTCCTTGCTGATTGCCTTGCTTTAAGGGTCTTTGTAAGCATTGATTTTTCAGAAGCATGCGAACCCAGAGGCTTAATAGAAAGTCATGCACACATATGAAGGTGGAGAGCAAATTTAGAAAAAAAAAGGTTTCTAAAGGTTCATCACACATTTGAAAATGGCAAATTCAAGCCTCTTCAATGGTTAATCTGCATTTGAAAATACTTTTGATGTCCAATATCTAGCCGGTGACATTCTGTGAATGGCCAGAGCTCACAGCAGTCTTCTTGGATTTTATGTCCATTTTTGTATGCTTTTGTCATTAACAGGCTGATCCAGATTCATGGTATGAATACAGTTGTATTTGTGCCATTTTGTTGTGTAGATTTGCTGATTTTGTGAATGAATTAATCTCTACCTGGTATCATTCTTCTTCATGGCAACACTGGCATTAAATTGGCTAGATGTGATAAACAGTCTTCACTGAACCTGCACTATGCTGAATCTTCTATGCAGCAGGTGGCACCCTGATGGTGTTATGCCAAATACCTTTTAATCACTGATGACCAAGGTTTCATGAAGGTGTCATTTTGTTTGTAAGAACAGGTGCAGCAGTACCCCTGCACTCATCATGAATAAAATCCATGGCTCAACCCTTCTTCTACCTTAGAGGAGGTCAGGCTACAACGGTCTTGTTTTCAGTGGCCATCAAACCAATGGTCTTCAATGGGTAGCAGTCATGTTTCATTAAATGCTCTATTGATACTTGCTACTCAGAAGTGTTATGCTGCTTTTACAGCAAACAAACAGAACTTGTGGTTATCTTGAGTAATCATATAGGCCCCGTCTTTATAGATTTCTGACATTTAGAAATTGTTGACCTGCATCAATTAACGGAGATGTTGACTGTTTAATAATTGATCATAAAGGAAAACCACTTGAACGGTTTCCTAGCATCAATGAGTACATGCGAGAGCTGAGTCATGCATACCTCACTTGCTGTCTTCCAAAGGGTAACATCTTTGTGGAATTTGTAGAGGATGTCCCATCTTGTACTGCTTAAAATTTTGACTTTCCGTATTTTCAGAGCAAGTGAATACCAAGTCCATCAGCTGGCAAAATACAGCATGACAAAACAAGATAGAACCGCAATATCCTCTGGACAAGAAATTGGTTTGCAGTATAGTTTGATGTTAAAAATAAAGCTGCTTGATAATGTAAATATTGTTTTATAGAAAATAAAGATGTAGTAAAAGTGTGTGAAGGGATTGGAAATGAGTTATTGAAGTGTAGCCTCATAGCTGCTTATTCATCCACATTATGGGAATTAGCTGAGGTGTAACATGTAGAAAGGTCGTAAATGAACAAGACATTCATTCATTCGGATGTAGGCTACAGCAGGAGTCTCCAACCCTTTTTTCCTCCGAGAGCTACTTTGACAAAATGGACATGGCCAAGAGTCTTTTTTTCTCCGAGAGCTACTTTGACTACATGGACATGGCCAAGAGCTATTATATTAATAGTAGCATGCCATAGTCTGATGATACCAGACTCTGACTTCAACTGATTGAGCGGAAGTACATAGACGGGCGGAGCCAGGCTAAGCATGCCATGTATTTACATAGCTGATCTCCACCCAAAACCGCTGAACATTTACCTTCTCTCTTTGTAGAATTTGAACGTGTTTCCCAAGTGACTGGGTTATCAGATTTATGAACCTTTTCCTCAAACCTTTTGGAGAGCTACTTAGAAACAGGTGGGGAACTACTGGTAGCTCACGAGCTACCTGTTGCTGGGCTACAGCATTCATGCAGGCTACTTAACACGTCTCTTATTTTTTTTTCATGTATTAAGGGATTAGTAGCCAGTTGCAGGGTGTTGTAAACCGAGTGTAATTTGGACTTGAACACAGTTTAAAGGATACCTCAGTGTTTTCTAGTTTATGCATTGATGCCATACTGCATTGATGCCATAATACATTTTGACTGATCCCTCCACATGTAAAAAGGCAACTTGGCCTCAATTTTTGACTTTCATCGTGAAACATTGTAAGTGAAGGCCTTAAAGCAGATTCTGGACAGTGGCTGCTGTACCACATCATGGCATAGTAACACTGTTGCTGTTTAAGTTGGCAAATTGATGTGATTTTTTTCCGTTTGACCTAGAGCAGCACAGGTATCAGTCTTTCAGTCAGGTGACTAACAGTGAATAAAATCAGGCTAAGGCCTCTCTTGGTTCCTGTTCGGCCTGCACTTTGCTTGACCTAGGCTACTTGAGGTGAGTGACGTACTTAAGACTGGATGGTTAGTAGCCTAACCGCTTAGTCCATATTGCACTATAGGCTCATTAAAAGTACTAAGGCTCAAAAATAGGGAATGTTCAATTATGGGAGACACTTGCTAGTCTACAAGTGTAGTTGACTACTTTCTAGTTCTTTGCTGTTGTACTGTGTGTGTGGTGGTTGGGTGTGTAGAAACCAGAATCGGATGGAAATTGTTTAAATTGGTTCATAATGTCATATCTTGAGATGTCACACTATGATCTTGTAATGTCAAACTATGTTTGCAAGATATGGGCTGTCAGTGCTAAACTAAATTCTACATTGTGAGAAGAATTCCTGTTCCCATTTCTGTGCAGGATTCAGTATTGCATTGGTATTTATGCTAACTGCTACAACTTCAGCTTAACTGTTCTTGTGAACACCTAAATTATTAAAGCATTCCTTACTGATTGATCTGCTAGGGATTTTGTAGGCTGACGGAATTCTTAGCAGGGCACAGGGCAGCTGAACTTGAGGGATATGGTCTTGGCAGCATCAGGGGAAGGGTCTGGTCCTACTCTTAACAGCTGAAAAGTTGTCGGGGTTGGGGGGGGGGAGGAGTGTCCGTCTCCGTCTCCACCAGGGGCTCAGGATTTGGAGGGTTAGCTTTAGCCAGTTAGCATTCCAGCTGGCTGCCACATGCTCACTTTTGGTACCATTTTTTGGAATCGAGCCAATTAGGTGTCCCAATTCCGATGGCTGCAAATCGTCATGTGTGGATTGGTGGTTCAGCTGACAATATCCTGCTCCCAGCAGGAAATTGCCAGCTCAACCACCACTCTGCAGTAATAACACTGTTGACTCCATCTGTAATGTGGCACCTAATTGGCTAATTCTAGCTCCATGAAACGCCATTTTGAAAAAGATGGTTGCGGTGAATTTCAAACTTTTGACTGAAGTAGCTAGTCTAGCATGGGCCATTGAAATTAATGGGTGTACTATACTTCCTCCCTCTCCAGTTCTACAATGTCCGTTCATGGTGTCAATCAACTAACATGGTTATCAGCTAAATCCTGTTTCCCCATTTGATTGATCTCTCCTCTTTTTCCCAGGAGGGCTTTGTCATACCGGATGCAGAGTCAGAAGACCAGGAGGAGTTTTAATGACTCAAACTGGACCCAGCATCACTCCCCCTCACCACCAACCACCTCCTTTTTCTTCTGGACACCCTGCCCCACGGCTGTTTAAAAGAGAAATTAATCCCGAACGCACCCTGCCTTTGGGAACTAGTCTTTCCAAATGAACTGTTGCATCATACCACGCTCTAGCACCATGCAGCAGTGACGAGCTGAGTTTGAAAAACCCCCCTCTGGCAGCTCTCCGGCCTTCAGTGTGGAGCTCAGGGACAAGATGACCACCATCTTAAGTTCCGCCCCCTGATGAGAGCAGAGGGTTGTTTGTCTGTAAGATTCAACTTCCTGTTGCGTTTTCTCTTCCTTTTTTTTGTTTTTTTTCCCGCAAGATCACAGTATCAACTTCAGTTGGACCTGCAATGTTAAGTCAACCTAGAGTCACTCATCTTTTAAGTTTTGTCCTCAGTTTTCTGATTTACATTTATGAATTTCTGGTATGAATCATGAAAAGGTTCTTGTTATGTTTTTGCTGTTTTCACACAGAATGATGTTATCACAGTAGTGGTTCTTAACTTTGTATGCAGAAGTACCATCATGTGTTCTGCTTTCAATCTTTTGGGCCCATACAGCTTGGTTAATGTAGTTCCTCCCCTTTCAACCTGTCTGCCTTGTCAACATTAAATGCAGTTCTTGGAGATTTCGTCAGAAATTTGTAGCAGTTTTAGCAATTTTAGCAGTCAGGTTAGGAGACACCCAATCATGGGACTGAAAAAAAGCCTTCTTGCCAAAGCATTTGATGCATTGTGAAAGATGATGCAAGACTTGGGCATGTGTTTTTGTTTTTCTCATAGCAAACTAGAATCAGTGGTCACTGGTACATTCTTTGGCCGAAATATGCCTTTGCAAAAGAAATACTGCCAGTCTTTGTACAAAGGCCAGCAAGTTGGAGAATTTTATACCCATTTTGAAACTGCCTTGCAAGTGTTTCCTCATTAAATCTGATCCCTGTCCCCTAATTAAGACTGGAGTGGTGTGGCTTTTGAATGTTGCTTTTATTTTTTTTTTCCTTTCCCGATAGATGTCAGGGTGTCTGCTCATACTACGGATGTCCGATATTAATTAGTTGCCTTTTAAAAGAGTATAATTTTCTAGTGTTAATTTCACTGACTATTTAAGAAGTTAATTTCATTGGAATGTATCAGAAGGAAATGTTGGTTCATCTGTGTGCCATCTTTTATTTTTCCCCTTCAGGGAGCATACCTCTGCAATCAGATATGTTTAACTGCTTTTGACCAGTGCAGTAGCAACCCAGGTCAAACCTGGCCAAGTTCTTTCTCTCTACAATATCATGTGAGTCCATGTTATTGTGATATCAGGTTATTTTCTTTATCTTTTTTTGAGACTTAGTAAGAAAAGTTCCTTCCATTGATGTTTGTTTGGGACTTAAAATGGAAGGACGTCTTGCTTAAGCACAATCATTTCAACATTAACAACTTCTGGAGGTGCTGATGTCTCCTGGTGTTACCTGTTGCACCGGTGTGGTGTATTCTGTGCCAATTTGACCTCCCACTCCTGTTTTTAAAATCCATTTTGTTGTGTGTGCGTGTTTTTGTAGTTTTGAGATCTTCAATTATTATTATTATTATTATTATTTGAAGGGAGGTTGAGCCAAGGAATGCACATTAGAACAACCCCATGTTCTTCTGGTGTGAAAGGTGAAGGTGGGCTTGATTGCCTCCTGTGGCCTTCTGGAACAATCTGCAGAGAGATGCTTGTACACTGTGGGGCCAATGGCCACAACTGCTTTCATTTTCTTTTTCTATCTTTTGTATGCTCACACGCTCACTCTCCTTTTGTCCCCTTTTGTACTTGCAGGTTGTTAGGTTTTTCCTTTTTAAATAGTATTTACTGAAGGCTGTTTCTTACAAACAATAAATCTGTATTTACATGTGAGCTGATGTGCTGGTTTTATTTGTGTGATTGGTCTTTAAAAACAGTCAGATTTTCCTAAGCTGAATGGGAGTTTTGCAAATGCAGAGTCAGTTGTTGAACAAATGGCAAATTTAAATGTTGGTTAGATGTGTTAAAATATTATTTTTTAGGGTTCCTATAATTCCTCCTTATTCCTAACATGTTCTGAAACATGGTTCTCAAAACTGGAATA
Source organism: Alosa sapidissima (assembly GCF_018492685.1). Lineage (NCBI taxonomy): Eukaryota > Metazoa > Chordata > Actinopteri > Clupeiformes > Clupeidae > Alosa > Alosa sapidissima. Next base: position 31,083,438 of record NC_055963.1, read on the forward strand.
GAATGGAGAAATGGAATGTTCCTCTGTTCAATGACTTCCAGTTGAGTTGTCACAAACCATGATCTTCCTCAGTGACCTCATCTATGTGTAAAACATTCTGGAATTGGTTCATTCTATCCTACTTTGAGCCTGTCATATTCCTTCAAAGGCAGTAATCTGAGGCCTTAGAGATCATGGGAAGTGTTTCGATAAATGACATCTCTAACACGGAGACTTGGTGAGTCATTTATTATTCATAGGCCTTTTGTCTCAAGCCGTAAATATGCATCGTCATGCTGTTAGGCACTTAGACTTATCTTTATTACCAACACTACAAAACTGACTTCAACTTTATTTATTTAGTTTTTCTTTCTGTTCTCCCTTATTGGATTGATCTACTTTCTGTAACAACAATTACCACCAATGTTGTTGTGTGGCAATAAAGTATATTATTTACAGCTGAGGGAAATGTCTTGTTACCACTGACTTTCCATGTCTGATATCAGTTCTTCAACAGATGGAGTTCGGCATAAAAACAATGGAGCTCAGGTACTTTGACTGTAAAAACGGTTTATCTTATCTGATGGGGATGCTTAGCAAGTGGGTGTGTCTCATGACGTGAATTGAACTGCGGAGACGAAACATTTAGGTGCCGCTTGTCTCCTCCCTGTCACATTCTGTCCTCCGCAGCAGCATGCCAGCGAGTCATCGGACGAGGGCGAGAAGCGGGGTCAGGGCCGCGTGGAGGAGCAGATCAACAACGAGCACCTCCGTCGCATTGAGGCCATGTTCCATGAGGCCGACACAGACGGAGGAGGAGGCCAGTCAAACCCCCACGACATACATACATACATACATATACGAGTGCTCTTATTCTGTCATAGTCTCCCAGAAACCACAGTGTTTTTTTCTTTTTGAAATATTGAATTAATATCATTTTTTCAGGCAAAGGGGCCTAAAGAAAAAAGGAGAGCATAATGAGACCTGTCTAACAAACTTAGGGTTCTCATTATCTTCCATTTTCTGACCATTGGTTCCATCTCGTTCCCTTGCCCTTGCTTTTTCTCTTGCTATTTCTATCCCTCTCCTGGTGTGTCTTGCTTTCGATCCATGTTGCATTGTTTATATTCTATCAGGTCTGGATATGGAGGAATTCCGAGAGGCAATGAAGAAGATCATGGGTAAAGTTGAGGATGAAGACGTGGACATCATCTTCATGAAAGTGGACACAAACTGTGATGGCAGTGTAGATTGGGTGGGTGTCTTGTTTCAATAACATCAACTGTTCTCACATATTTTACATATCACTGCAGGCTCTCTTTCTCCTTGTCTCTCTCTCACTGAGTTTATTCCTTTCATATACGGGCTTGTTTTCATGCGTTTCCAAAATGTTCCATGTGTTTCATATGTTTCAAATATCAGTCCCCCTTTGAGTCCCCTTTTTGCACTGTTAACAATGGCTATGTTGTTAATGTAACATTCAGACATTAATAAATAACCTTATGAATAACCTACCCCCCCCCCCCCCCCCTTTCTGTTAATTATTCCTTCCCTGTTTGTTGTAAATAAAGTCAAAGTTGAATTAAAGATGTAAGCTTTGTGATTGGCAGCATGTGTGAGAGAGAGAGAGAGAGAGAGGGCTAGGGGTGTATCCACGCCTGGCTATGCATGTCATAGAACATCGGCACGTGCACCCACCCCCCAGGTCACAGAGAGCAGAGAATGAGTCAAATGGCCAGCTGCCCCCCACATTCATTATTTATGACAGGCCAGCGCTAATGCCTTCACCCACCCCCTTTATTAGACAGAGCCATAGATCAGAGAGACTGGGCTCTCTGATAAGAGAGCGGGGGTTTTCCAAAAGAAATGAAGGGATTCACTTGGTAAAGAAATGCAAACCCACAGCATTTCTTTGAAAAGGCATCAGTCAGACAAACAGCAGAATATAACAGCATAGCTTTTAAGAGAATGATGTACAATTGTTGATTATCTGATCTTACAGGCACTCATCTAATTTTAATGAGACTTTAATTTGTTCATCACACAGAAAGACTAGCTTCCCTGTTACTATTCTCAACAATACAATATAGTTCTTATTTACCGGTACAAAATCTGTAGTCTCTCTATCTTTAGTTGCAAAAATGTGCAGCGATTTTGAAACTTGCTGAAATGGCTTATCAGTATCAGACACATGGACTACCGTCTATTCAATATTTGGCAATAAAGTCTAGTATAGTAAAATATATTGAACAGTTAATGTTGCTGTATAATTGCAGTGCAACAGCCTTTGTATTTTTAACAAGTTAAAAATCATGATAACAGTGCTTTTGTGTCACCTTAGGATGAGTACCTGAACTACATGTTGCTGGAGTACCGAGAGAAAGACTCCCTACAGAAGCAGAACAGACCCCTCTACTTCCCCAAGCCTCTGAAGGTGGTCCCTGTGTGAGTGTCCTTTCTGCTGGGGAGGTGCTGTGCTAGACGTGCTGATAATAATGTGGGATTTATATTATTGAACACACGGATAAAGAGATACATTGAAAGGAAACAGGGAAGAGTGGAGGCCTAGAGAGGCGTGGTGGAATGGTGGATGGCTGGACAGATTGATGGAGGGTGGGGAAGAGAGAATGGCAGGCGGAGTTCTCTCATCGTTATCCTTGTCTGGAGACCTGTAGGTTCTTGCCTGGAGAGATGAGATAGGCTTTATGGATTTCCTGGTCGCAGACTCATTACCCTAGCCGTCTCCCCTCTGTCTCTCTCTGTCATTAATAACTTCCACTCTTTCTGACTAACCTCTCTGATCCTGTTTTTGCTTTAATCTTAAATTCACTTCCCTCTTCAGTTTTACTTCCTGTTTAGAGTAAATAAAATATCCTTGCCTATCCTATCCTATCCTTGATATGAATCGTTTTAAACTATCATCTGAATCCATACCTCTTTAGTCACACTTCAGCTATATCTGAATGCTACCATGCGTATGAGGTTCCTGAGGATATTTCTGTCTTGTACAAAGAGATATCTGTTCGCTTTTGTCCATATGTGTCACAGACGCTTTGCTCTCTGTCAGTGATAATGATTCACTGCCCTCATTTTCCATGGCTGTGACCTGTCTGTATGTAGACGTGTGTGTGTGTGCGCGTGTGTATAACACCACAGTCCTTCCCAGCCAAAGATGACACATACCCTGACTGTGCACTTAATGGCTCAGTAGCGGCTGCAGACTGCAGTCAGCGTTTGAGGAAGCTGTCTGTCTGAGGCAGGACGCGCTGTGAATACAGATCAGATCTCGGCACCAGCAGCACGTGACCCTCTGGGCAGAGTCTCTCACCACAGGAACATTTGGACACACTGAAATACACACAGCACATTACGTGTCAACATGGTTGTGAAATTAGATCTTTTGAGTAATTATTTGTGTTTGTGTGCATCCTCAGTGCCCACTGTAAACTGTGTATTTGTAGATATGTGCATCCTCAGTGCCCTCTGTAAGCTGTTTGTGTTTGTCCGCAGAGCCCATTGTGAGCCCATTGTGCGGATCCAGTTTCATCCGTTTCAGTCCCTGCAGGCCGACAAGAAGGGCGGTAATGCGCCAAAGACCCGCATGCAGCTGGGCCGCTACCTGACCGTAAGCCGTGATGGCATTCTCAACTACTGGAGCGAGCGCTTCAAGCTCACCCGCACCATCAATGTCAGTCCCCTATGTGTGTGTCTGGTTGTGTGTCTGTAATTTTGCCTATTTTTTTATGGCTGTGTCATATATAACAGTCCAAAAGAAGATGTGTGTGACCCACTTAGAGGAAGACACTACTGAATGGCTCCCAGTAAAACCAGTTTGAAACACTATATCAATCCAAATGCTCAGCTTCTCTCAGCGTTCACCTCACGATGCTGCATCCCCTCCCACCCCATCCTTGCCCGACAGTCACCTGTTTTTTTTGCTTGTGACGGACGGGGCTGCGCTCGTTGCTGCTACTGCTCCCCACTGTCATTTTGCCACTAGCAGGCTGCCAAAGGCTACGATTGTCTGGTCTCTTAGCTGTTCAGAGATCAGTGGCGGGGTGCGGCTGGCACATGGGCATCAGCTGCATAAACACATTAAGCTCCACTGAATCAACAATTTAACATATGAGCTAACACCAGGCGCGTAACTGAAGCGTTCCGTTCGCGACGCGTAAAATCCATTTTAGATGAATGGTCTATTTTTTTCGAACGTACACCCCACTGTCACGTCTGGTTTAACTACTTCCATTGATTATAATGGAAGCTAATTGTTGCAGCAGACACAACGCGAACGGAACACTTCAGTTACGCGCCTGGTGTAGCTCAGCCCTAAGATAACATCCTTTGATCTAAGCTGCCCAATGTATGTGATCAAATTAATTTAAGTGGCACTCCTATTCAAACAAATGTTATTAAGTCAAATAGAATAGTCGGGCACCACTTACAACAAGTCTTGCTGATCCTAGCACTTACCAACACTCAACTGTTTAAAAACAGCACTCACTGATGCACTTATTCTTACTGTACTCTACTGTTTTTAAATTGTCCTAAAATTGTTGAGAGAATTGTTTTAAAACTTAACTGTTACCATGTTGTTAGTCGCTTTGGTTAAAAATGCGTCAGCCAAATGTAATGTACAGTAAATGTAAAATGGTGCATTATGAGGAGGAAAGTGTATAGTCATATTTTGAGTGTGTGTGTGACTTGGTCATCAGCTTCTGTGTGCTAAATTGTAGTCTTTTGATGGATTTTTCTGGAAATGCATTTGTTGTGAACTGTATGAGTTAAATGAAGGGTAGAGACCTGCACACTGTTGTTGAAGCTCCCAGGCAACTTCTTACTAACGGAACGTTTGAGTACTGTATGAAACATGGGAAAGACTCTCTCTCTCTCTGTTTCTCTCAGTTGGACCAACTGAAGCACACTCAGCTTACTTCTCATCCCCAGCAGATCTGGGTGACTGACATGATCTGCCTCAGCAACTTGAATCTACTGGCCCTGGCCACCACTGGACGAGACGTGGGTGTGTGTGCAACTGACCGTATGCATCATTTGCATTTGCATGAAGTATTTAGCCAGGGGGCTCTGGAGCATGATTTGAAGAACCCTCATAATTCTGTGTGTGTGTGTGTGTGTGTGTGTGTGTGTGTGTGTGTTTTTCAGAATTCTTTGACATCAGCGCCAACAAATGTGACCTTGTGTTCTCACTCACTGGCCTAGAGGGATACGTGGCGGTCATGGACTACTGGTAGGTTGTGTGGTTCCAAAAAAGTGGAATGGTGTCTATAGAGCATCACAGTAATACAGTATTACATTGTACTGTGAATTCCATCTCCCATGTAGAAAAATAATTGCTGAGGATTTCTGCCTTATTCTAGCTCGAACCCTTGGGGCTGTAGTGGACAGTGTGCCATCTTTCATTGTTGTCTTGGGTCATGTCTGCCCTTCAGGTCCGATGGAACCAAAGGGGTGTTCTGCGCAGGAGATGTGGATGGCGCCATCTCTGTGTTTATCTCACACAATGTGGTACAAAATGGGCTTTTCAATAGCGGTGCCATTAAATCTATAAAACCAGGTACTTGCTATATGTTGTAAGTAAGCATTCATTTGTGTATGTATATATTTGCTTATGTACGCATATGTTTGTGTATAAAACTCTCCATACAACTGTAAATGTGTTTCTTGTGTTCTTGATTATTTTAGGGGGCAGAACTCGCCTGGCTGTCCCAGCACTGTTTAAGAACACCTCCAATTATTACCTGTGCTTTAAAGTGGTGAGGGAGCTACCGGTCTTTCTGTAAATGAGGTTCATTCTATTATTCTTGAATGAAAGTTCCTCAGCAGTGCATTTCATCTCTTCTGTGAGAATTATACGTGTATTTTATGGACATGTGTTGGCAGATAAGCAGAGAGAGAGAGACGGTTGTGTCTCCCTGTGTCTTTGTGTGCCTCCATAACTGTCTTTCATTTCTATATATCCTAACAATTTCTGCACAATGCTTTCACTGTCTTCCAACGTCCCATTTACCTCTCTCTCTCTCTCTCTCTCTCTCTCTCTCTCTCTCTGTTCCTCTCTCTTAGACCTTGCACAACACATGGTGCCATCAGATCCGCTTCCTGCCGGAGCTGAACGCTGTTGCCACCTGCTGTACGTCCGACCAAACTGCCATGGTGCTGACCAGCATTCCCCACTCACACAAGGCCAAAGTCAAGTAGGTCTCCTCACTCCTTCTCTTCCCCTCACCACCTGCCACATAACACCCAGTGGAATTGGTGTGCTTGTGACTGGCTCACTCATTAACCAGCCCCCTGTAATCAGTGCAATTGTGTGTTGCTTGTACAACAAACATAAAGACACAAATCTATAGTTGACTTGTATGTGTTGTCTCTTGTTTCTGTCATAAAGACAGTCTTGTCTGCCCTGAATGAAGTAGTCACAACACTGTTATGTGACACATAGTAGCTTCAAAGAAATGCCATTGAGATATGTACTATGAACTTTTATTAAATGCCACTTTCTGCACACTTAAATTAGGTTAAGTTCATTAAAATGTGATATTGACACACTCTTAGTTGTACTTCCTTGTGTTTTTTCCTTCTCAGTAACTCTGCCTTTCAGCTAAGGAAAGGGATACTGTGTTTTGATTACTCTGCAGAGTTTAACATCATAGGTAAGTGAACTTAGAGTTCTGATTTGTATGATTATGGTTTTTGATAATATGGGAACTTAGTTAGTTAGTTAGTTAGTTAGTTTATTAGTTTTCCCCTTAGGGAAATTCTTTTTCACATTTTTCATACCGCTTTTCATCCTCATGGCACATACATGGACATATTATTTTCATTGATGATATTTGATATTGTTATGATTATTAATAGTATTGTTATTATTACTAGTATTATCATGCTTAATGTAGGCTTTTTAGCTCTATTTGAAACTATTCATTTTAACTAATGTAGTCTTCATATACTGTAAGTTGCTTTGGACAAAAGTGTCTGCCAAATACCATGAACATAAACATACAGTAAGTGATTCAGTAAATTAGCATTGAGGATATGGAGAGTGACTTTGCCAGATGTAACTGTCCCTTTCCTGCAGTGACTGGAGGATTTGACCGGATTGTGAGGGTGTGGAATCCCTATGTCACCAACTGTGCCACGAGCCAGATGAAGGGTCACTCCACTGCGGTCACTTTTATCTCTGTCAATGGCCAAATCAACAAAATCATCAGCATTTCCAAAGACAAGGTCTGATTCCAAATTATACCACAATTATTTATTTTTCATCTTAATGCTAGATATGTAGATAGCAAGTGAATAACAAACTCTGACCACTGTTATTTGTTAATTTGTTTTTTGTTCATTTTTGGGCTTGAAATTACCATCACCTTGACCATTACAATATGAATTTGACCCCCAACCTCTTTATTCACCCCAGAAATGGACTCAGCATCCCAAAATATCTATGATTTGATAGCAAAACCATCAAAATTGACCCATTCGGTGCAGAGATAGGCTATTGTTATTGTCCATCTGACTCTTTTGCCGGCCATTTTAGAAATATGCCAATAAAACATTTGCCACTACCTAAATTTAATGTTTTCATCCAGAAATGTTCACTAAATGTCCTTAGGATACCTAAAAATGGAAAAACCTCAATAACTTCACTGCATTACTTCCACTCACTCACTGCATACTGCATCACAGTAGAGGACACTTTTATTCCGATTAGAATTGGAATAATGGCTCAATCGGAATAAAAATGACACATTTAAACACCTTGGTCTGATCCAATTAGAATTTTAATCAGATTGAAAGGGTGGTGTATCCCATTCTTATTCCGATTGAACAACCATGTTTGCGGTTGCCTGCTGTAGCTTCTCAAGGAAATGTAAAGCAGCAACAGCTATTCCGAATGACAAAAAAACTGTCTGTAGGTGGGTTTAATGGTCAGGTTTTTTTTTTTTTTTTTTTTTTAAACCTTTTTGAATGATTTTCATCTGATTACATATGGTACATTCTATTCCATTCTCTCAAGCACTCTAAAATCTTTGATCAGAATAGCTGTTGCCACTTAAGGAATAATGAGAATGATGAGGGGGAAAAACATGATCAACAAAGAAGAGGTTCTTATGGTCCTTAAGATATTAAGATCTTATTCCATTTTGCCATGTCAAATAATTGTGTGACTCTTGCTTTTAGGCTTGTCCACTGTAAAAAGCAGGCTGTTACCCCTCTATTTGGAATTGTGAAATATCATTTGATAGATCATCGGATCACACACACAGATCTTGATGTTCTTTTTGTTCCTTTTTTGTCTGTCCCCAGAATGTTCGTGTGTGGGACCTGCAGGACTGTGCCTGCCTACAAAACATCCACTCCAGGAACATGCCCATGGGCCGGTTCCCCATCTACAGCATGCATTACAACCCGGACAAACACACGCTAGTGATGGGCACCTTTGTGGTGGGTCAAAGTGCAACGTGACATTACTAATCATTATGACAATGTGTTGTCGCATGACCTGTGTCTTGAGCAGGTTCTTTTGTGTACAAAATATAGGACCTCACATTAGTGTATTAAGCGGACCTATACATGGATTTCTATGCAACGTCACGAAAACATGCGTGCGCAACTAAGAGGCAGAAAGCACCATAGAACAGCATAGAGCAGTGCTCTCCATGAAAATAATAAAATGAGTTTTTGTGCTGAAAATTGCACCAATTCGAAATCATGATGGTTAGAGAATGTTCAATATGTTCAGTATCCCTAACGGAATGCATGTCTTTGCCAAAAAAGACAAAATACGATGTTATATTAATAATGCAAATGAACTTCAAACTCTGAAATATAGTCTGAAATGAGATGTTATTATCATTGAGACAACAGGGGTATACAAAAAATTCAGATTGTAGCTTACAGCAGCCGACTATTTAGGTTAAGTTTATAACGTTGTGGACGGACATCAAGCGTCTTCTGCCCCACGGCTGTGCGCGAATCTAGTTTTGTTGGTAAACTGGAAACCTGTGTATTGTTCAAATAGATGCAGAGTATACTCAGTAGATAGGTAGCCTATTGTATTGATTGATGTAGTATTAATTGCTACCTAAGTGTTATAGCTTGAATTTTATTCCTCCTTTTTGTAAGTCACCTTGGATAAATTAATAAATGTAAATGTGTCTTCATGGCTTCACACAGATAGGGGTTCTTCATGGAGTGGTTGATGACGTGGACAGTCTTGATAAGTTGAAGACGTCCCATGAGAATTCTCTATGTACTGCGCTTTACAACTGCAACTTCAAACAGGTCAGAGCCTCTAATAATGTGGCCCATAAGATTTTTCACAAGTGCAACAGAATTTCAGTAATCCAGGGTAATGCTGAATCATCAACAAAAGTGGCAGTAATACTGGTCTCTTGGTAAGGGGAATGTAATGGACATGACACATGAAGTAGTTGAGGATGATGGGGTATTTTTCTGACCCTTGTTTGATGTCTGAGGTACAGCAGAAATTATTTATTTAAAAAAGGTTGTATAAACTCAGACTGTTTTCTAACTCACTGTATAGAGGTGATTACATGTAATGATTAGATTACAGGTAATAACCACTGACCCCTTCTTCTGTGTAGGTGGTGAGCGGGTGTCATAATGGTGTGGTTAGTGTGTGGGATATCCTGACCGGTGACAAGGTTATGCAGTTCCAGACATCCCCAGAAAAAGCTGTAGAGGTGACCGCCATGTCGTTTGATGGGCCCAAGAGACGCCTCATCACTGGATCTAAAGACGGAATGATCCGTCTGTGGAACTTCAACAACGGAGCCCTGTTGCTCACACTCCCATTGCTGGAAGAAAATGAGGTCCTACACCACAAGTAGTCCCACACACTACAACATGGAGCCATCTCTATTGATATCAAGTTTCTTCTTTATGTATACTGGAAAACTCTGTTGGTCATGGAGGAGATTTTCTATTCTTAAAATCAATACTTGTGGATATTTGTTTGTTCCCAACACAGCTCTCATTTATTGTGTTGTATTTCTCTGGCATTTTTAGATATTTCATTATGGCTATCATTCACAATTTATGCATGTTTTTTGTGTGTGTTTTTTAAGTGTCTGTAATTAACAACATTTTCTCATGTTTCCCTTGAAACTAATCATACTATGAACTGCCTGGAAGCATCACCACACCTTAAAAATCTATATGACTACTCTCACCTGTGAAAAATTGGACATCATTAATTTAATAATCAATTATCATAACATCATTAATCATTATTTCAAGAAACATAAACATAATGTTGCTGTTTGAAAAACAATACCACTTGTTCAAATGTGATATTTATAAATTAAAATACATTTCTACTAACAATAGAAAGGCAGTAATGTAGTTGGATATTATGGACAATTTAGTTTTACAATGTGCCTGGTCTCTCTTATGATCATCCCAGGTGACAGGGATCCTATACATAAACCAAAGGATCTATGTGTCTGGGTGGAGCAAGAAAGTCATGTGGTATTTGTGAGTAAATGTGTTCTTTCTGCCTCCTTTAAAAAGTCCTGGTAAAATATTTCACACTATCATATTTCAGATAAAACCATCATTTCCTTCACTGCTAACTATCTGTTAAAAATACTATACTAGGACAATATGTTGCTAATTAGTGTATACCCTTTTGACATATGGGGCACTCTTACTAATCTTTAGCCTTTAGAACCCCTCTTGGGTTAAAAACAGTGTCATACAACCACATTATGGTTTGGGCTGATCTGATACAAACGAAACTTAGCAAGAGTGGGATAGGGGAGTGAAAAGTTGTAACCTAATTCACTTCTTGGGTGTAAGATATTGTTCACATAGGGAAACAGCTCTAATGAATGATCACCTTCTTCAGAGATGTAAAAGAGGACATGGAGATGGAGTGCCGCGTGTGGAACCAGTATCACACTGAGGACATCTTCTCCATGCACGCCCACGGCAACAAGATGCTGGTCACTGCCTCCTACAGTGGTGACATCATCGTATGGAACATTGACTCGGGCCGAGCCTTCTTTCGGTTCAATGCCTTTGAGAGCCCTCGACCACTCATGCCAAATCGGGTGAGCAGTCAACACTGATTCCAGGCGCCATTTTTAACTCACCAACTGCCTCTTATCCCCGCCCATACCATTGATATATTATTTAAAAAATACTTACAATAGATTACATTTTACAGCAGACATTTGTGACCAGATCCTTTACAGGACAACATAAGTATCCATTGACTGTGTGTAATGACTACTTGATCTGTGTGGGATTAATACAGATTGAGCTGCAGGTTCTACAACCTCTGTCTTCTTTGGATCTGACTTCAGTTCTCTGCCACTGTGTCTGCAGGTGATTGACCTGAGCCAGAGCCTTGAGGCCTGTAAGGACTCGGAGTCCTGCTCATCAGTACTGAGCAGGACGTCTGATGAAGATGAGGATGAAACAGAAGGTCCTGAGGGCCACAATGAGACTCATTCCCACACCTCGTCTCCCCAGGCAAATTGGACAAGCAGCAAACAGACTGAGGTCACACAAGTCAGTGATGAGATGACCCAGGCCCTCATGTGTAGATGTCATACTCATATCCTGAGTCTTTCAACCCTCATTTATGCCTAATGTGTATGCCTTATCTGCTAAAAGTTAAAGTTAACATTAACAAACTTTAAATGTTAGCAAAGTTAACATTGATATAAAGTGTCCACTTTGGTCCTTCAGTGTGATATCTTTGCCTATCAGAAGATTTACTTACAATCTTTCTTTCATAAAAAATCCCTTGCCTACATAATAAGGCAATTATTAGGATGTTTTACTTCAACTACACTTGTTTTTGTAACTAACAGGAAATCAAAGAGGATGTGGAGAATAACATGTCCTCTAACTCAGCAAGACCAAAATCAAAGGAGAAGAAAGCTAAACCTGCACCCATCGGTGCGGAGGAGCTGGAGAGACCTCGGCTTGCTGTGGAGAAGGTCTCATGTTCACTTATTCAGTCTGAATGACAAACATACACACACACGCACACACACACACTCCTGCTGATTTGCTTGCTTCATCTAAATGGAACTCTTGAAACAGCAGTGTTGTCTTCAACCACCTCTAGCTGATGTGTCCCCTACTCCTCAGGCTCTCTTCTTGGGCACACGTGAGAGGAGTCCTGACACTGCCATCTTGTTGACCAGTGCTGCTGATGGCTATATCTACGCCTGGTCCATTCACCACCAGGGGGGGCTTCTGGGCAAGTTTAAAGCCGTGCACGGAGACAGCACGTCCATCAGCTCCATGTCCACTGATTTGCACAACCAGATGCTGCTTACTGGGGACAGTCAGGGATACATCATGGTGAGCTAGTCTGGAAGTCTGAGATCAGAGAGCTTAGACTGCTTAAAGAGCTTAGACAGATACTATGTCTGTGGGATGGTGGATTTTCATGTGTGTAGGATGGTGTTTCTGGGAAGATGATTCCTCAGTTGGGGGTCACATGTAAAGCATATGCAAACTATCACTTCAGGGATATTTGCATTTGACAGTTTACTTCTCACCTACATACAAGACAACTACCAGGCTGGTAATGATTTTTTTTTATGTTTGGGCAGTGATATTATTTTCATAATTCTAAATGTGTAGTCAATCTTGGTAAAATTGGTAAAGTTACTACAGAAAAAAAAAAAAACAAGTCTTGTCCTCCACTGGGGACCCTTATGCTCTCTTCCTGTCCCCAGCTGTGGAACATTGGGAAGTACTGCTACTGCATGCAAGGAGGGCAGGAGAGCCTATGCCAACAGCCAGGAGACATCAACCTACCCAGTCTTATCCCCAAGTACTGCAACCTGGAGGGGCCACGGAGGATAGTGACACAGGATGCCTCAAAGGTAAGGCTGGGAGATGGGGCAGTGGGAGTGTGAGGGTGCTTTAAAGATCAGTACTAAACGTACTTCATTTGAATGACCATTCTGTTGATAGTCAGAGCTTTCTTAAATAGCTACCTCTCTATCTCATGTGGTATAGTCATATCGTCTCGTCTATTTTTTTGGTCTGTTACTTTCCGTATCTAAAATATTTGTGTGCTTTTGCATTAACACATTTGCATTTTCACCACAGCAGGTGATTGATGGATGGACCGTGTCCCTGGTCCCACCTCCTCTGCTGAGCTCCTGGCGCTGTCACGTGAAGAGCATTGTCAGCCTAGAGTATGTGGAGCGATTCTGTCTCATCGTCACGGCAAGCCTTGACTGTAACGTGCGTGTGTGGACCATTGCTGGAGGCTATGTGGGTGTGTGTTTCTGACAAGAAAAAACTCTGACATGCACATTGTGAATATATTTAGTTTACAGTATTGTTTTACACCATATCAATCGATAGTGTTTTTCATTGAGAAACTACCTGAATGTGTATTAAAAGAATGAGCCCATGGTGATCTGAACTGTAGTGGTGGATGCCTTTCAGGTACGTTTGGCCAGGCACCGTGGCGCGTGGGACATCCGAATGCTTTCCCCTGGGATCTGCCCCTAGATCTGCGCAGGCTAGGGTCCTCTCAGACACTGAAGGTGCTCAACCAGGGCAGGAGACCACATTGGAAGTAAGTTTGGATGAGAAAGATTACTGAAACAAAGAAAATGCAAAAGGTGACTCTGTGTCTTGTTATCCCATTCCCACTTATGGTGCCAAATATAACCCCTAATCTTTGTTGATTTAGCCATCTCTCATTTTCCTTTCAATCCCGTCTGTAGTTGTGCCAGGCGGATTTTGCACGCCCTCACTGTACAACGGCAGCAGGCATCCATGTCCAGCGCGGCAGATAACCTGCAAGAGCTGGTGGCCACTGACCCGCGCATCGCCAAGTACACTGACGAGCAGATCGAACAGACCTGGGAGAAGTGGGCCATGAAAGGCAAGCAGGTTGGTACATGTCTCCATTCAGGAACACGGAGATATGATGTTTGGTAGTAGATGTGAGCAATTGAAATGGAAGCGCAAGCACTCTAAATGACAAAGCAGCTGTTTCAGTTCACATGTACAGTCATTCTGTGAGAAACATGAGTTGTATATATTATTTTGCTAAAGCAATTCTATTAGTTGATTTTTTTGTGCACAACCAGTACATTTATTAACAACAATTTACTCAGAACACACAACCAATTTCCCCTGGGGGCTATACTACAGCACTTATTTAATTGGCCAGGGAGCATAGACATGAATTTTTGAGTGACTGTGAGATCTCTATGTTTTAGGTTACTCTAATGTACTAGTGTAGATGTAATGGCTAAAAATGACGGAATTCTGTTGACAAACATTTCTGTCTTTGGGTCAGACAAGTAGAACAGTATTTTTTTATTATTATTTATTTATTTACAATACACAGCACATTGTCATGATCATGAGGAAGCTTCTCCAACACACATTTTGCACATTGCCCTCTCCCCACATACACAGCACACTATCCCATCTCCCCTGTCACCCCCCCAACACACACACCAAGACCCCTGGCAGTTGGGTTAGCCCCTTGAGCCGTGGATCTGCCCAAGGTTTCTTCCTTGGTAAGGGAGTTTTTCCTTGCCCGTTGCTCTTGGGTGCTTCTTGTTGGTGCCCCCCAATCCCAATCCTCCCCCACCTTTCTTATGCAGCCCTTGCCACTTAATCTACTAAACCCCTCTTCTACTGCACTTTTTACCCCCCACCCCCCATAAATGCACAAATAGGCTGACACCAGACATAATTTCACTGCATTTCTTACTTCCAGGAACTATATGCATGTGACAATAAACTTCCTTGTATCTTTATTTTGCAGAAGAGCTCCATTCTTGGCGAGACTTACAGACAGAAAATCAGGCATCATTTGCCCACCTGCCCCCCTGATCTACAATCTTCCTTCAGTAGCCGTGAGCAGGTATACTGTAGTTCAGAGCTGTCACCATTTATAGTGGTAGTGTTGTTCTGACTCACATACCGGTATGTTTAGGTTGGAACTAATTCTCTCTCTCTCTCTCTCTCTCTCTCTCTCTCAATTCAATTCAATTCAATTCAATTCAATTCAATTCAAGGTTGCTTTATTAGCATGACTGTAAGTAAGTACAGTTTTGCCAAAGCACAATTAAAACAGCATAACAATTACAACATTGACGCATTAAGGGAAACAGTAACATGTAACATGAAAAATTGTGTGTATACCCTCACTTTCTCTCTCTTTTTCCACACACACACACACACACACACACACACACACACAGACACACACACACACAGGCATGATACACACACAGGCATGATCACACACACACACACACACACACGGGCAGCATACACATTCTCTCTCTCTCTCTCTCTCTGACTGGGTGCAAACAAATATTTGTGGGCAGCCGTGGCCTACTGTCTAGCGCTTCGGACTTGTAACCAGAGGGTTGCCGGTTCGAACCCCGACCAGTAGGCACAGCTGAAGTGCCCTTGAGCAAGGCACCTAACCCCTCACTGCTCCCCGAGCGCCGCTGTGGTTGCAGGCAGCTCACTGTGCCAGGATTAGTGTGTGCTTCACCTCACTGTGTGTACACTGTGTGCTGAGTGTGGGATAAATGCAGAGACCAAATTTCCCTCACGGGATCAAAAGAGTATATATTCTTAAACTACTACTACTTTACTACTAATACTTAAACTACTACTAATAATAATACTCTCTCTCTCTCTATGTTTTGTGAGTCAAACTAACTGTTATAATACTCCTTCTTTGTCACTTCTGCAGCTAAGAGTTTACAAGGCAATGCCCTGCACAGCCCTCCTGCCCATAATCCAGCCTCCAGAGCCCAATCTAATAAAGGAACAGCTTCAGAAGACACAGGAGGGAGCAGATAACACCAAGAACACCAGGCAGAAGAGTTTGGCCCGGCGTGCTCCTAGACGCTTTCTGGGCGCCTCCAGGGAATTGTGCAAAAAGATTACCATAGTACAGTGTCTGCAAAGTAGCCATATAACACCATAAATCATATAACCTGTGTTTATTGAACCTATTATTTTGCCTTGGTTGCAGTTATTCTCACTGTAATCAATGAACCCTACCTCTTCCAGCCAAGGGATCACTATTTGGCCATCTTGGATCCTCCCCTTGACCTTGTTACCATGGCGACAAATCAAATAGTCTAATAGGGAGTTGTTTACCAAAGGCATATCTTGAAGGGGCGTTTCATAATAAGTAGGCCTGTGTAATGCACCTTAAGGAGGAGGAAACGGTGGAAGAGATTAATGTAAGCTTCTCCTCTTATTCAGCCCTACAACATGATGTTTAGTACCTTATGAGCCCCCTGCAATTTGCTCATCAAGCCTCCAGGGGGGCGGAGTAGGCAATTCTGACTTTAATACATTTATTATGACCGACACGCAGCGAAGCAGTTTTTTTTTCTTCCGGATCCCCCCCCCCAGTAATTTTGTTTCAACGATTCCCGGGACGCTGAAAGACCGGGTGCACAAAACGTGGTGGCATGTAGCCCCACAAGGATGACATGGAACCATTGTTTTTCCGCCACCCCCCACCGGACTGGACCCCCAAAAAGAGGGTAGGGCGGACACCGTTTTCTGTGAATATCTCGAGAACCGTAGGGCCTCAGATGACCAATTTTTGGTATGATGGCCTCCAGGGGCCATGTCAACCCATCCCATATCCACTCATTTGATGTATAGCGCCACGTAGTTAAAAATGAAAAGGCAAAAACAAGGCATTATATTCACAGGTATCTTTGGCTGACAGGTTCAAAACTGCACAGAATTTGAAGTGTAGGATCATTATCACACCCTCTGAATGCATGCCAAGTTTTGTGGAGTTCCATTAATGGGGGACCATATAATAAATTCATATGTGTACATTTAGTGACTGTACACTACACATGCACACACGCACACACACTCATGAACACACACAAACATACACATAAAGATACATGAACACACATGCGCACACATAAACACGCACGCACACACACTGCCCCCCCCCCCCCCCCACACACACACTCATTTACATACACAAAAGTGAGTAGGAGTATTGGAGATGGAGACAAATTGACAAGTGTGACTTTTCATCTGCTTTTAACACGCAACCCAATATTCTTGCAGAGGTATTAGCTAAGGAATTTTATCTTGAAGCAGGTCTGATCATGGATCCTTGACTTTCTTCCAATTCTTTCACACAAACATATGGGTATTTGTGGACATTTTTGGGAGGTATCCATGCTTTTGGAGGTGCAAACAAACGCTGAATCGCCATTGAGATCACATAGTAAGGAGCTGGCTCAAGGGTTATAAATGTATTTTGTAGTGTTTAGTTGTATAATGAAAGCACAGTTTTTATAGCCATCCATGTGTCTTCACTTCTGGTTCCTTGGCTATGAATTTGTAACTTTAGCGGACTATTTGACATCTTTAGAACACTAAACATATAGGAGGTGTCAAATGTTGAGTTACTCCAGTCTAGATTTTTTGACGTTAATCACTCCTATGATGTATTGCTATTGTCGATCCAAAGTAAAATGCCTGTTTTGAAGTTAATTTATGGTTAAATAACAAAAAATCCAATTGTTTGCACCTCCAAATGGGCGGTAACCTGAAGTGCCCTTGAGCAAGGCATGTAACCCCTCACTGCTCCCCGAGCACCGCTGTTGTTGCAGGCAGCTCACTGCACCGGGATTAGTGTGTGCTTCACCTCACTGTGTGTTCACTGTGTTTCACTAATTCACGGCTTGGGATAAATGCAGAGACCAAATTTCCCTCACGGGATCAAAAGAGTATACTTATACCTACATCTGTGACGTGAGTTTGTGTGAAAGAATGGGTCAAAGTGGGCTCATGTCTGACAAAAGGATAACATGCACACTGCACAGGCTCCCCAAAGGGATGTGTTTTATCGCCTTTTATACACAAACTCTTGCACTAGCACTTTCCCAAATAGGCAATTTATCATATATTTCCTGAATTCTTGGTCAACGATACCCGGGAACCCGAAACACCGGAGCACATGAAACTTGGTGGGCATGTAGCAACACTAGACTTTTACAGAAAAAAATTGTTTGGTTCTGGCACCAGTGTAAATGCGTTAAGGCGCAATGGGAGAATCTGGGCGGCCGTTTTGACCACAGGAGATTTAAAATCTGACTGATCAAAAGCAGCAATAGCAGAGACAGCACATTATGACAATCTTTAAATCCACAAAGCTCTTCCAGTCATTGGTCAGAATGTTTGTTTGAGTCAATGGTTCCCAGGACACTGAAAGACCGGGCTGCACGAATCTTGGTGGGCATGTACTGTAGTCCCACAAGGATGGCATGGAACCATTGATTTTCGTTTCCCCCCTGCCGGACTGGACCCCCCAAAAGGAGGGTAGGGCGGACACTGTAGGGATGGTCTTCTGTGAATATCTCGAAAACCGGTGGGTCTAGGAGGACCACATTTGTTTTGGATGTTGGGCTCAAGGGGCCATCTCAACCCATCCCATAACCATTCATTTACGGTACAGCGCCACATTAAAAAAGCAAAACTGTGGCTCTAATCACAGGACTGACGTGTTCGGAACTGCATGGAATTTGATCTGTAGGATCATTATTCATGGGGGGCCATACAATAAGGTAATTTATGTGTACATTTAGTGACTGTACACAAATCGGCCTGCAGATGGTGTTGAGCGTAGGGTTGCCGGATGAAGTTGAAATGTACATGCACACACACAAAGACACACGCAGACATGCACACAGACACACACACACTCTCATAACCCCCCCCCCCACACACACACACACACACAGAATGTGCAGGACTGGGCGCAGTCCATTTGTAGCGCTCGGCGATACATCTAAGTATCACTGTACACTGAGTGTGCATCTCATTTTTCCCCTTGAAAGGATGCATTGGAGCCATGCACGGTCTCATTTTCTGAGGGTGATGGTGTCACTATAGGACTATTGTAATCCAGTGGTTTCTGAGGGCTGTTAATGACACCATAGCTCTTGTTCTGTGGGCTACAGTACATTAGCCTACTGTTTTATCCGACACAGCCTGGCACAGTTTTGTCTTTGAGTAGCCTGGTTTGACTCTGGCCGAGAATGAACAGAAAAATTAAACTAAATTTCAATTACGTCGACTATCAAATGTAGGCCTATTAATTTTGTACACGTCTTTGACTGTGACCCCGGAGGATAATTTATGTGAGTGTGTAGACTACCTACTGTAATCGGTAATGACTTGATTTAGAAGTTGTAGCCTACTGCTACTGTTGCACTACCACTAGCAAAATAGACAGTTTCGTCATCTTTATTTTCTAAGCCGATTGGTTACCTTTTCTCCCATCAGGGGCTACTCGAAGTTCACGGAGGAGAAATAGGAGGGGCGAGCATGCAGAGCCTGGACTCGTCCCTGCAGCAGCTCGCGTTGTCTTGCAGAGTGACAAGAGGACACAGCAACATTAGCTTGGACAGTAAAACAGGTCTAGTTCTGGGGCCGATGGTTGTCTTGGTGCACAGTGCAAGGCACCTGCAGTAATACTGAGAAGGTGGGCTTTTGATCAAAAGGTAACGTTAATTAATAAGGTTTTGCTAACGGCCTGGTCTCGCGCGTTCAGACAGTCGAGGGCTAGCCACAACACAGGGTTCGTTCGTCCTTAATTGCTGGTAACGTTAACTTGCTTGCTAACAGATGTTCAAGACCTCTAAGCAGTAAACCATTTATGTGCAGCTACAGAATAGTAGACGAGCTAGATATATCTGTTAGTCATGACATTTTTGAAGAGGATGGTCAAACCAAATTCAATAAAACAGTTTGAGAGCAACGCTAGATAAATTATCTTAGCTGACATTTCACGTTACCAATTCCTTGCTAAAAATGTGAGCTAACGTTAACTGGCTAACCTTTCGTATCCGTCAATTATATGGCTAGAGCAGAGTAAAGGGTCAGTTAGCAAATCAAGCTAATTCGTCAAACACTACAGAAAATGTCACACTGTTTAGTAATTACACTGAGAAGCTTACTCAACAGTTTTTGTTTGACAGACTTGACAGTACACTAACGTTAGCTATCACTAGCTAAGCAAGTCAAGATGATTCCAGACAAAGCACCTGGAGAGGACGTCTTTCATGCGGGTGGCGATTTGAAGAAAGAAGCCCACGTACCGAGCTTTGAGAAATACAAGGAAATGTATATGAAATCGATAGAAAATCCTGACGGTAAGTAACGTTCACATTTAAACATTCACATGTTTCCTTCAAAGTCAGGCAGCTAAGTTAGCATTTCCTTGTTGGGGTGAACTCACTGTGGCCAGTGCCACGCTAGTAGTTAGCCTTCTTCTACTCTTCTCCTTTGACCAGAGCTGGAATCAGTCAATCTTCATTCATTTGCTCGCCCGCGTGTTATAATAGTTTTCATGCGGTGCTTATTCACTGAACACTACACATGTGGCGTATTTTTGTAATGGAGATGGTGTCCTTGTCATTCACATACTTTTGTTTCCCTGCGATAACCAGGATACACAAATACACTTCAGCAAGTCGCCCTTACCAAATCTGCTTTTCGCTTTGGGTAATTTGTATCAGTCAACATTGCTTAACTCTTAAACATGTAACTTTACTCGCTAATATTGAATGTTCGAACTAGTACTGTTTGATAAATAGCGCTCTGTTTTTAAATAGCATGGTGGCGCGCGCCTGTCTATTTTTAAGACGGTCTGTCAAATGTATCTTTGTTGTTGTTAGGCGTTCATTGTGAACGTGTGCAGCTCTCGTGTGTGCTGATCCACGTCCATAGGCCTGCACTTACTCTCTTCCACTGCAACTGTGCCTAAGGACCTAAAGTCCATTTGAAGCATTAAATCACTTGAAATACTGTTTTTTTTTTTTTAAATTATTATAATTGTTGTTGAAAAAACTAAACTTCATGCCATTTGAGGTCACTATAGATGCCCTACTCATGCTCTCATGTTTAACTTTGATGTAGGCCTACTACAATAGAGCAATGCTGCTACTACTACTAACATTTTGCTTTTGTCTCAGTCTCAGGGGCATACTGCTTTAAGGGGATATTTTATAATGCCTGACTAAGATCGAAATGTTATGAATTAAAGTTTCTGGGAGCGTCTTTTTACCTTAAGGGGATCTTCCCCATGTTCATGTAGATGAGCATTTTATTTGACCAGTGACTTAAATGCTCTGTCCTTTTTTCTATAGAGTTCTGGGGAGACATTTCCAAAGACTTTTTCTGGAAGACAAAGCATACAGGGCAGTTCCTGGACTACAACTTCGATGTCACCAAGGGTGAGATTTTCATCAAGTGCATGGAAGGAGCCACTACCAACATCTGCTACAATCTGCTGGATCGTAACGTACATGAAAAGAAACTGGGGGACAAAATTGCCTTCTACTGGTGAGTGAATGCGTGTGTCTGTGTTTGATCACAGTAAATATCTGAGGCATCTTGGCCTTCACATTCTGAGGGGTATTTCACAAAGGCAGAATTAAGACATCCAAGATAAGCGATAAAGCGAGGTTTGACATAGCGTTGTCTGGTCATCCTAGCTCAACTCGTTTCACTAATGCCAATCCAGGATGAGTAGGAGCGACTATGTCAAGCCAGGTGTAAGTAATTGTGTACGCGTTCTCGTTTCTGCTCCAAAGTACCCACGGTTGGAATAAAAGACGCGGAAAATAGCGTCATTCACACAAAGTGAACAACCGCTTTTGATATAGACTAACAATGAAGTAAAGTTGTCCTTTTTGGAATGGGGAATCATGGCTATTTCTGTAAAACAACGGGAGTAGGCGTGGTAGACCAAGTGAATGCAAATTTATGTATGCACCCACGTGTGAGTGCTTTCTTGTCTCGGCACGCAACGTCATTAAGAAAGCGCTTGCCTCTGCAAAGATGCACATAGTATGATATACCTTAATATTATAGTTGAAAATACCTCCGAGAACTTGCCCCTCCACTTCCAATCAACTACAGTAGGCTATTCATCAAACGTCTATCAATAAAATAAGCAAACAAAGAGTACCTAGGCCTATGTTAATAATTATAAGGCACAATTAAAATAATAACTATATGGTAGTAGGCAGACAATCTGTTTTGTTTTGCGAGCAAATACATATAGCAAATAGTTTATAAATGGAATAAAGCTCCTTAAAAAGGAGCACGGAGGTCTGATGTGAATGACAGCTAGCTGAACCAATAAGACAACATAATTCTAATGGTAATTAACTTAGCTTGGCCGTTAGCCTGGTCGGGACCAGGCTAGGTGCAGAGAATAAATCCCCATGGTAACTTATGTGCCATCTCTTTTGTGAAACCAAGTCTAGGCTAAATTCATCCAGGATAACCTAAAAATCCCAAATTAATCCCTTATCTAGGTTTTGTGAAATACCCCTCTGGACTTTAGACTTGATTGAAGGTGTTGTTTTCTTTCATCCTTGGTATGAGTGCAGTGTTCAGAGCAGCACAGGTATGAAACCTTTCAATTAATGCACCAGCTTACGCACTGTAACTTGCCTCACATTTTATTCTGAAATGACGTCTTTGTCGTTAAGTTTGTTATACTAGTGTAACTAGGTCCTATTCGAACACCACTGTACACATACAGGTCAGGAAAACAAGGACAAGGCCTAGAATGTTTTTCATACCAAACAATAACATTCACTGTTTACACTGCAGCCTTCAATTGGTCAATATATTTTGGATAGCCTGAACCTGCTATGCTTACCCTATGTCAAATTAAACTGATTTGTTCGAATAAAAATGGGCTCTGCAAGATTCAAAATTAAGGTTCGTACTTCTCCTTGGGACAAGCACTTTTACATTTTGGAAAACACTTTTCCATTTACATTGGGATTTTGCAAACATTCAGTGTCAGAGTCAATAAAATGAGCCCTTCAACGAAATTGACAAGCAGCTGTAAGTAGACTAAGCATGCTAAATTCGACATCCAAATCTAACGTTAGCTTTGAGATACTGTATGATTTCATAACTGAACTTAGTTTAGTCTCTTTAATGTAGCCTACTATGTTGTGATAAGACCTTAGCAGAGTTCACTTCAATGCAGCAGTTTTGAACAAATTTGCGCAGCATGGTCACGATGCTAAGCGGATTTAATAGCAATTTAGCCAGACGTCTTCTATGCAATGCTTCTATGTGGCAACAACAATCCTTCAACAATCGTGTGTGTGTGTGTGTGTGTGTGTGTGGGCTCCTCCTCATAAAGCCTTTCAAGTTGGTGATCTGTCAAGTGTAAAATGTATGTCCATTTGGATCGGCCAGGTCCTGTCAGCCAGCTAATTCCCATTGTTGGGCCTGTTCATTCTCATCTCCCTCATCCAACGAGTACCATTTCCGCTGTGGATCTGCACTGTCTTGCCCCCCAGTAAATGGTCTGAATTAGTCTTAACAGGAAATTACTGCATACATTTATGGTTGTACTATACCCTAAGTTGTATTATTATACTGTTAAATTGTCAAATTATCTTTCAGCAAGTGATAAGGGTCATGCGTTTGCCGTATGTGGCTCTACTGTGCTTTATCTTGGGCTATGATTGAAATGTTGTCTAAAGGCCGTTCATAGTGAATCATCTGCCCATGTGACTTTGACTGCTGAGCTTTGAGAACTGTGTTCTCCAGCAAGGCTCTGTTGGGCTGCTCCTGCACCTGAAAACGCGTGATAACTGCTGGGCTTTCACACTCAGTTCTGCCTCAGCACAGACAGACAAAGGCTATGGATGTGTCTGCGCCCATGCAGAAGTAACACAGAAATATCCTTAAGCCTCAGAGGCTTACTTACTCTCTGGCCAGGCCCTGTGCCTGTGCACAGGGCACATTTCCCAAGCAAGTCAAGCTTTCACAGTGCATCAGAGAGAGATGGCCCATGCTTTGCAAGGCTACGCTACCTGTTTGTATCTCGTCTCGGAGGAATGTTGAGGAGCACAGAGATGTCTCGATGAGCAACTACTACAGTGCCATCGTATTCATTGTGTGACCGAATGCCATCCATGCCCTTCATAGAGAAAGTTTGTCTGACCTTGATGGCAGAGAGCAGTATGTCTGCATTCAGGGCAGCACGCAGGCTCTCTCCAGAAACGGCCCCTCAGGACCAGTGCTACTATGTAAACAAACAGTAGCTCTATATGGGCGGTGTTTTGAGCATGATAACATTTTTCTTTTCCCCAGTCCTGTGTGTTTTGAAACTACATAGAGCTATTGCTTATTTCACCCACTGTGACTCTTGACTCAGCACTGTGACTCTTGACTCAAATTATGGTGATGGTGTAGGGGGGGGTTGGATGGAAAAAAAGTTGAACTTGGTCCTAGTAAGCCTTGCTTTGTGTTGGCATTGAGCATGTGTCCCATGCACTTCTGCCTGAAATTAAATTACTGTTGCAGCTGAGGTCCAGGCTACCAAGGGAGGCTCTGTCTTTGTGGGGGGGAAATTACGACATCCCCTTTAACGGCCGCGAGGAGCTGAAATTACTCCATCAAGACATCCGCTCTCTGCAACAAGGTGCTCACTATCAAGCTCTGATGGAATGCTGCATGTTGATCTTGGCACAGGATGCAGAGAGCAACAGTATCTGCATTCATTGCTGCTCGTGCTGCCCTGCTGTGCTATATTTAGCATGCTAGCGTAGCGTTTGCCGTTTTTTTTTTCTTTTTCTTTTTTTTTTTTTTTCTTCCAGTTTGTGCACATCTGGGTCCTCATTGTCTTTGTGTTCAGGTCCAGGTGTTTGCAATGGGCTAATGTCAGGTTTCATGTGTTGGGATGTCGTCATAGTAATAGTAGGCTGTGCTGTTGATCCCCTCTGGAGTTCCTGGCCCATGTTCTGATTTAAGCTGGAGTAGATAGGGTGGCTAGAATTTACTACCAAAGTGGAATTCAGCTATGCATGTTCACCTGCTTGTTCTATTTGAATATTTTATGTCTTATGGAAATGGCCTACTTGGTCATACTTCTTTAAAAGACACCAGTTTAATGTTACATTTCTTGCGTGATTTGACCCTAACCTACTAAAGACATAAACGTATGTATTTTTCCCCCCAGCAATATTATGGTATTCATACCTCCCCTGGTGTTCTATGTTGCCTCTAGTGAATCCTGTATTTCTCCTGAACTCGGAGGCAGTGTCTGACACAGTGCCAAGAGCCACACATTCTTCTCGTAAAACGCAACTGGGAGCTTTCAGTTGAAAAGATTGCTACACCAATAATGTTGCAACATCAGGCCTTCAGAAAGGCTAAAGTAAATCATTGCTGTATTTCCACTTATCAGCACCTCTTTGCACAGTGGGCACAGAATGCACACAGTGTTAAAATGTGATGTGATGTGAAAAAAATAAATATTCCATACATCTGTAAGATCTGTAATAGTTTGGAGTGATGTTTATACCCTTATCTGTGTTTTGCTGAGTATGTACTTTGATTGTCTACTGATGCAAGTGTGTCTTTTTTTCCACCAGGGAGGGGAATGAGCCAGGGGACGAGATGACTGTCACATATAGGGAACTGCTGCAGCAAGTCTGCAAGTTTGCCAATGTCCTGAAGTCTCAAGGTACAACAGCTACAGGGGTTGGAGACTGTGTGTGTGTGTGTGTGTGTTTAATTATATGGTAGCCTAATTTCTTGGCTTTCAAACTTTTATAATAACTAATTACTAGTGCAACACATTACAATTAAACAGCACACAACTTACTAATCTCAGTTGTTATTGAGCAAAACTTTTATCAGAAATTATTGGCTCTGTGTTAATTGACTCTGTCAAGTCATCTCAGCAGGGTTATAAAGTATACTTGTTTGAAAGAAAGGGACTTCATGCATGTTTCTCTCCTCGACTCCCATGCCCCTCACCCAGGTGTAAAGAAGGGAGACCGCGTGTCCATCTACATGCCCATGGTGGTGGAGCTGGTGGTGGCCATGCTGGCGTGTGTTCGTATTGGAGCCGTGCACTCCATTGTGGTGAGTGGCCCTTATTCAGTGTGTGACCAGTAGTTATGAGTAGCCTGGTGTCACCAGACTCATTCATTTAGTTTCACTTTGTGAAGATAGGTCTGGGTGCTCTCCATTGGGAAATGTTTCCAACCCTAGCATTGTAATGACTGCGTGTTGACTTTGTGTAGACTTTGTGACTGGTTAAGGTGGACAATTGTTTACAATGATCAAGGATTCCTAACTGCTCCCCATTTGCCAAACTTCAGCAAACTGATACTAATCCACATTGGCTGTCAGGAAACAATCTATTCACCTTTTGCTATTTGCTGTATACATGTATACCTTCTTTCCACTGCAATTTGTTTTATGTTGGCAGGCATTGCTATTACCATTTACTGTACCACTGCCACTTATGATTTCCTTTTTGAGTTTTTGGAAACATTGATCCATTGATCATGATGGGAGCCAGACTAATATCTCAGTGAAATTAAATGAGCCGAAAATACAGGTGGGCAGGGCCAAGTTGGGTCTAGAGGAAGCCCATAAGAAACACCAGCATATAGAACTGAGATATAAAAGACCATCATAATGGCTCAGGGTTGTTATTTTATGACCTGCTAAATTTGGTGTTTCTTGGATAATGACATTTTTTCCATATCAGTGTACTCGTACTAACTAATCTGTCTGCATGTTTCTGTGTGTGTGTGTGTGTGTGTGTGTGTGTGTGTGTGTGTGTGTGTGTGTGTGTGTGTGTGTGTGTGTGTGTGTGTGTGTGTGATCCAGTTTGCCGGCTTCTCCGCGGAGTCCCTGTGCGAGAGGATCTTGGACTCGCAGTGTTCGTTGCTTATCACTGCAGGTGAGTGAATGAAAATCTGCCTGCTCAGATGGTTCATATTTCCTGAGATTATACTTGGCCTTCTAATCTCAGTGTCAATTAGCTGATTCTCATTCCTTTGAAAAGGGAAAGGTCTGCAAACCACACTCCTCACCAGACTGGATTTGCAGTGCTGCTAATCGGCTTACGGTCAAACCCTATTTAGTTGAGGGGCTTTGGTTGTGACTGTAAGGGTGGTCATGGTTCAACATTTTCTTTGTACAGATAGGGCTGCCAATACAGTCAGGGACTTTAGATGATGGATGTTGGAACTTCATATGCTGAATGTTTGTGACAGAAGTTGTTGTACTTGTGTCACATTATTTCAGTACATTACTTTAATGTTGCTTGACGTATATAAAAATGAAAATGGGCATTCCTGTCCATGGCTATTTTGAGCACTCTGCACACATAAATAATGGCAGTGCATTCTGTTTATTTGATTTGTAGGCCCGAGTCTGTCTTTATTTGATTATGTTGTCTCTCCTTGTTCTCTGCCCGCCACTCCCTCCATCCCCAATCT
This sequence comes from Alosa sapidissima, assembly GCF_018492685.1. Classification (NCBI taxonomy): domain Eukaryota; kingdom Metazoa; phylum Chordata; class Actinopteri; order Clupeiformes; family Clupeidae; genus Alosa; species Alosa sapidissima. The sequence continues at coordinate 31,110,755 of NC_055963.1, forward strand.
CAGATGGCTTTTATAGAGGAGATAAGCTGATCAACTTGAAGGTGATCGCTGACGATGCACTGCAGAAGTGCAGGGACAAGTAAGAGCCACGCAGACACTCTACTTACAGCCTCCTTAATACACACACACACACACACACACACCGTACAACATCACACACACACACACACACACACACCGTACAACATCACACACACACACACACACACACACACACACACACACACACACACACACACACACACACTATAACCTCTGTATCTCTTTTCTGCTGTAGTCATATGGGTGAAGGGTAGAACCCCCCCCCCCCCCCCCCATACACAGTTGGCAAGTTTGTGTGATTAGTCTACATGGCTTAGAAGCATGCCCATTCAGATCAATTTCACTTCCCCATCTGTACACACTGTGATGATATGCAAGTAGCCAGTGGTTTGTGGTCATTGAGTATTTTCCTCTCACACTTTCCCTTTTCTCCCCCCTTCTCACTCTCACTCTCACTCTCACAGGGGTCTTCCTGTTAAGAGGTGTATCATGCTGAAGCACCTGTCTAAAGAGGAGGCGGCTGCACCTGGCTCCCAGTCTCCTCCAGCCAAACGCCCCTGTCCTGACTTGCAGGTGAGGGCTAACACTCCACCCTCCCTCACCCTGGTCATTTAGACCCACTGTCAAAGAGATTCAACAATGGCTTTCTCATTTCATTTAATTTGGTCTCTGCCCTCACTAACTTCTATAACATCTTTATTTCTTCATGTGTATGTACATGTTCTGTTATTTTCCAGACCCCTTTTCTCTGTTATGTTTGTTTCCAAATAAGCTTGCAAGCCTTCTGTTCTCATCTTGTATGGTTTTGTATCGGTGCAATAGAACCATAAATGATTGATAACATTTAAGCTGACTGGTTTGATGCCATAGACCCGTCATATGCTCACAGAAGCTTTCCATGACACCCATGGCCTTGCGTGAGGTGCAGCAGGAGCCACAGTAATCTGGTGTCACTGAAGACTTGTGTCAGTATTTGAAATGGAGCTATGTGTTGGATCCTGCATTTTAAAGTGTTACCATATACACCCCCCCCCCCCCCCCACACACTTCTCCTATTTAGATTTTTTTACGTTGAAATAACCTTTCCATTAACCCCTTCTCTAGCAGGAGAGAAACAGAGAGAAAGAGTAAAGAGAGTCCGCCCCGTTCCCCAGGTATTTCACATAGACCACCCTGTGCTTTTCTGGTGTTTTCTATCTTTCTCACTCTGTATATTACTCACACACACACACACACACACACACACACACACACACACACACACACACACACACACACACACACACACACACACACACACACACACACACACTCTATCTCTATCATTCTTGCACACTTCTTATCTCCACTCACCCACTCACTCAATCACTGCTCTCCCTCACACTCACAGTGTCTCTTTTGCTCTTTCTTTCTTTCTTTCTTTCTTTCTTTCTTCTTCTCTCTGACCCTTGTGTTGTTTTTCCATTGTTTCCTTCTCCTTCCTTTAACACCTGTCTTGTCCGCTTCTCAGCAGCCGTTGGGTGGGGAGGCTGTTTCCTGTCTCTTGTCTCTTGACAGGCTAACTGTCCTGTGTCCACTAACGGCCCGTTCCGCTCATATGAACACGTCACCGCTGGGAGGTCTCTGTAGGGCTACAAACCCCCTAAATGAATCGTATGATGATGTCCTGCAAGCAAAAACAATTGGTTTTAGTTGTTTGTAGTGGTAATACAGCTTAAACGATATTTAACAAAACATGTGTTACACAGCCTTATGCTATCTGTCAAACAGTATTTTTATGTATCTTTTCTGATCATATATTGACCCCCAACTGTGACCATTATTTTGTGGATCAGATTTAAACACATTGCAGCACTGGTTTTTGCTCCTGTCCAGTGCCTTGAACACTCTCTCTCTCTCTCTCTCTCTCTCTCTCTCTCTCTCTCTCTCTCTCTCTCTCTCTCTCTCTCTCTCTCTCTCTCTCTCTCTCTCTCTCTCTCTCTCTGTCAGAACACTCCATAGCAAATGAGGGCTCTTGGCTCTTACGTCAGTGCTCTGTAGTACTGGCTCCGTTGTCTCATCGATTTGACCACTCGCTGTGCAGTCAAATGCTGAGTCACTTTTTTTTTTTTTTTCCTCCTGAGCTTCATTTAAATGAGACTGTCACTTAAATGAAATGTTGTGTACTCTCCTGCTGACCTGGTGTGCCTCTTGCACATCGCTTAGAGAATTGCATGAGATAGTCTACGACTTTCAGTACTAATACATGTCTTCTTGATAAGTCATTAGTCGTTAGTAGTCAGTAGACACCTGTATCTCATCATCTTTTTCCCTCTCTTTGATCTGTTTATAGCTCTGCATCCACACATCATCTTTAATCTGTTTCTTTTTTTTCCTGTCATTTGAGTATCAGATAGATCATGGGTAACCTGATCAGATTTTTCTCTCTGCTTAGATGAAGTAGTTGTCAGATAGTGCAGCTTTTGGATGTGGAGTGTGTCTTCACTGGAACACTTGGTTACACACGTTGCGCTGGGCTCGACAGAATTACCAGATGTGTGTCGAGTACCAAGTGTGACACGTCCTTCAGAACAGATCAGACTTTTTTTTTTTTTCTCCCAAGTATTGTGATCATAGAAAATGTACAGTGGAGTCCCTGCACATTTTCTCAGTTTATAAGCACATGCATGCACTCTGTTTCACACACACGCACTAGCCCCAACTGGTAATGTTGTGTGTGGAGATGTTGGGTGTTGACCGTGTGTGCTCTGCAGTGTCCTCATGCCCCTGGTTGTGTGCAGGTGACGTGGAACCCGGATGTGGACCTGTGCTGGCACACTCTGATGGATGGCGTGGCAGAAGAGTGTGAGCCGGTATGGTGTGACTCAGAGGACCCCCTCTTCATCCTCTACACCAGCGGCTCCACTGGCAAACCCAAGGTACCACTCACACACCGCTTCCCGCCATATGAGTTTCTCTTCCTCTTAAACAAATTTAGCTCTCGGTGGCTCTTTTCTGCTCTTTTTTTATTTCTGTCCACTCACTCTATTTTTCCTTATCTTAACTTCCTTATGTCCCCATTTATGGTTATCTGGCTGCTACCTGATCTCTACCCATCCCCCTTCTCTCCTCTGTATTGTATTTCCTGATCCAGTTTTCTATTGTTCCTATAAAAGGCCTTTCATAGTTCTGGCTCCTCCACATTTTTCCTCTATTTCCTTAAGTTGACATGCTTCCTCACTCCCTTGTTAACTTTCACTTCTTCTAAAGTGGACTGTCTCATTTCCTGAGATTAATATCTCTCTCTCCCTCTCCCTCTCCCTCTCCCTCCCCCTGTCTCCCTGTCTCAGGGAGTACTGCACACAGTGAGTGGGTATATGCTGTACGCAGCCACCACCTTCAAGCTGGTGTTTGACTACCAGCCATCAGACGTGTACTGGTGCACGGCGGACATCGGCTGGATCACAGGCCACTCCTACATCACGTACGGCCCTCTGGCCAACGGGGCCACCAGTGTGTTGGTGAGCAGGCGCAGTACAACCCACACTCGTTAAACCTCCGCTTACTTTCACTGTGAACACGGCCTTAACACCCAAGAAAAACTCAGCTCCTTCTTTCATTGTGAACACGGCCTAAACACCAAATAAAAACTCAGCTCTTCTTTTCACTGAACAGGGCCAAAATAAACACCCATTTAAAAACCCAACTCTTCCTCTGACAGTTAAATATTACGGCTTTTACACACAGTTGCGTTCCGTCAACGCATGCCAGTGGGTGTTCCCGACGGTAGCTATCCAAATGACTTGAAGTATAACCGTAATTTGATTGGTTGGTGCCGTCCGTCGATTGGCTTGATTGGCCGGTGCCATCTGTCGGTGCAGCAACAGCTGAACTTCTCAACGTGAGCGACGGGAGAAACACGACGCAACGGACCCACAATTCAGTTTGGCAACGGATGACGTGAGCCCATGCAAAGTGAATGGGATTCGTCTCCAGCACTGCAACGCACGCAACTGTGTGTAGAGGCAGTTAGCAACTTTGTCTTTTTCATACATGCTGGTTTATGTATGATGGAGGTGTATGAGTTTGTAAGATTACAACAGGAACACATTAATACTGTGATGGGAGGTGGTAAATCCTGTGTAGTTTTAGTATTATGCTGTGTAGGAAATGGAGTGATTTACAAGACTGCGTAGTAACTAGGTTGTGTTTTTGTCTTTGGGTTTGTCTGGTGATTTATTGGCCTGTGGTTTTTCCCCGTTTCCTGTTCCACCCAGTTTGAGGGCCTGCCCACCTACCCAGAGGTGAGCCGCATGTGGGAGATAGTCGATAAGTACCACGTGACCAAGTTCTACACGGCCCCTACAGCCATCCGCCTGCTCATGAAGTACGGCAGTGATCCCGTGCAGAAGTGAGTTTACTCTGTGTGTGTGTGTGTGTGTGTGTGTCATTGCTTTGTGTTTTCAAAGTCATATATGGGAGTGACCAACTAAGCCTGATTGAAGGGGAATTCGTTCTCCAGCTTGTGATGGGTGGGTGTGCTTACACAGGACAGGTGTTCTCTGTGTGTGTAGGGTTTTGAGTTGAGGGATCACTCAAAGGTGTCTACATCATCCGTACACACACCCTGAGCTCCTCTGACGTGTCCCTTGTCGGCTGCTCCTCAGGTGCAAGAGGGACTCTCTGAAGGTGCTGGGCACGGTAGGGGAGCCCATCAACCCGGAGGCCTGGCAGTGGTACTACACCGTGGTGGGCGAGAGGAGGTGCCCTGTGGTGGACACCTTCTGGCAGACGGAAACGGTGGGCACTCGGGTCTTCACTGGACTCCATCTCTCTCCCTCTCTCCGTTCCCTTCACTTTGCATGTTTTGTTTATGTATTATGTTTATCAAGTCTATCAATCTGTCTGGATGCCTGAAAATACTGTATATGCCTCTTTTAGATATTTGTACATTTGTAATGAGGGCATCTCATTGTCTCTTGAAGCCTTGCAACTGAAACCTTCTCTTTTCCTATCAATTATCACATCGGTCACTCTTTATCTTGTATATGTAGGGTGGACATGTGTTGACACCACTTCCAGCCGCAACACCCATGAAGCCTGGATCAGCGGTGAGTCATAAGTTTCCTGGAGGATGATCTGATTTAAAGATGAGAATCGACCTCATTAACAAGAGCAAATAATATGTCGTAATTTGAAGACATCTGTTCTAGGCATGTTCAAAAAAAGTATACTTATGTGACGTTTGTGGTCGTTTCCGTGCAGACCTTTCCGTTCTTTGGAGTTGTTCCAGCAATTCTGAATGAGTCCGGAGAGGAACTGGAGGGACCAAGTGAGGGCTACCTGGTAAGTCCTCCCACTATGCAAGTTTCTGCTTGGATGTAGTTCCAACAAACTACAGTATTCCGTTTGCTTAAGTACAGTATACAGGAGCTTATTCTCATTCACACTGGTGTTTTTTAATTTGACCCCTTTTTTAAAAACAATTTGACTATACCTTTGCAATGACGTTACAGTAACACTCAACCTCATTTTATCAAATCTCTCTGACACCTACAATTGAAACTTTGCTCCTAGAGCCCACATAGAGCATTAAGATTTCTCCTCCCTCCCCACTCCTCCCAGGTGTTTAAGCAACCATGGCCAGGTGTGATGAGGACGGTGTACGGGAACCACCCGAGGTTTGAGACCACCTACTTCAAGAAATTCCCTGGGTACTATGTCACGGGAGATGGTGAGAAGCACTCTCTTGCTTTTGTGTGTGTGACTATTATTTAGTTTGCTACATAAACACTCTATTTCAAGTCTAGTTTTATATGTGTGTGTTGTATAGAGAGACTAAACAGGCAAACGCTGAATGTGGCCTAGCTGTTCACTGGCAGCCTCCTACAAGCTGAACTATTGAGTGCAGAGGCAGAATGCCCTGCTCTAGTCCCCATTAACCCCCACCCCCGTCCTCCAGGATTAGAGAACTCTGCTGAAAAGCAGCTTGTTTTCCTCAAGCTTGGCTCTGTTTGTTGATCCGTTTAGGGCTGTGGCTAAGTGAAATTGAATTTTCTTTTCATGGGAGCCTTTGCAAGCCTTTCACCCACTCCTCCCGTTGAAATGTAAATGGCGGTTGTCATCAAGACGTGTCTGAGGTGTGGTCTGATTTTCCTCCAGGTTGCCGTAGGGATAAGGATGGATACTACTGGATCACAGGGAGGATAGATGACATGCTGAATGTGTCCGGTGAGCTGGAGCTATATGAACCAACATACATTTTTCAGTAGTTCATCTTCATTAACTGTAGATAGGTTTTCTAAATGTTTCCCTTCATTACAAAGTAGGTTTTCAACATTCTGTACTACTTACAGAACCTATAGGAACATATACTTGCTTATAGGTCTCTCTGTTTAGTTCAACTCTGTCCCATAGTTCAGCTTGATGAACATTTATAGTTAACATTAGTCTCTCTCTCTCTCTCTCTCTCTCTCTCTCTCCCCCTCTCCCAGGTCACTTGTTGAGCACGGCGGAGGTGGAGTCGGCGCTGGTGGAGCACGGAGCGGTGGCCGAAGCAGCGGTGGTGGGACGGCCCCACCCGGTCAAGGGCGAGAGCCTCTACTGCTTCGTCACGCTCAACGAAGGAATCGGCTACAGCCGCACGCTAGAGGCTGAGCTCAAACAGCAGGGTGTGTGTGAGATGTATATGCTATATGTAAGGGTGTGTGTGTGTGAGACTGCATACGATGTATACGTGATATGTGTATTTGTGTGTGTTATTGCTGTATCCTAGTGTGTATGTGTGCTAGCCTGCTTAGGGGGTGCATATCTACGCTGGCCTATATTTAGCTGTGAGTATGATGTACTTCAGACAGCTTGGGACTTTCAATTGCATCTCTCAGGGATGGTTGTAGTGAGCCCTGGGACTGCGTACTGTAGATGTGCCATTACACTAGACCTTTAAACAGGGCCCCTCTTGGCTTTAATGACCTCCACAAATAAGATGTCTCCTGAGCATTATGTCTTTATCCCACATAATGTCTTTATCCCAGCAGAAGTGCTGAGGAGTTATGTTCTGTCGTCCCTCGCGTGGGACTGGTCTCTGGAGTTAGGCAGGGTTCACATCAGCCAGCGGCCAACGCAACGCTCGGACCATAATATGTTTTATCTCGTTCCTAAGCAACACAAACGGTTTGTCAATTGAATACGCTCGCGTTGTGCTTTGAAAGTTGAACCAAGTTCAACGCTCAGTTTGTTCAACGCTAGCGTTACACCAGCGTTGCCACCGTTCCGCTGCCGACCCATAGACAACAATAGGAAACCTGCCGCTTGCCGCTGGCTAATGTGATCCCCGCCTAAATGTGCGGTCCTCTCTTCTGCAGTGAGGGAGAAGATTGGTGCCATTGCCACACCTGACTACATCCAGAGTGCCCCAGGCCTTCCGAAAACCAGATCAGGTGATTGGACACTTTGAAGTTCATATTACCATAATTCTTCTAATTTGTGCACTTATCTATGGTATTAGTAGTATATTCGTATAAAATTGTCTGGTCTTGTCTTAATTTGGCCTTTGTCTTATTCTTGATGAAGGTATGTTTTGCTGCATTTCTTTGAACAGTTTTCCCTTGTTCCATCTTGCACTCTCTCCCCTTGCCCTCCTCCTTCCGCAGGGAAGATCATGAGGCGCGTGCTGCGTAAGATCGCCTGTAACGAGCGTGACCTGGGCGACGTGTCCACGCTAGCCGACACCTCAGTCATCGAGCAGCTCTTCCAGAACCGCTGCTGCACTGCCGTCTGACCAGCAGGGGGAGCCTGCCTGCAGCGACTCTCCCCACGTCCAATAGGGGCGGCCAGTGGGGGAGAGCAGAGTCTGTGGGATTGGGGTTAGGAGTGGGGAAGGGGAGGGTAGAGAATAGATAAATGGGTGAGGAAATGGGCATTAAGAACTTTGGAGATGTAAAAAAATCGTGTTATGGAGACTGCCAGAACCATCTGAGATCCTCTCCGATGAAGAGAAAAATATTAACTAAGAAATGAGAGAAGTATCTGCCCTACATTGAGGGTAGAGTAGATTTGTATAGTAGGAATATTTTGTTTTAACCATGATTTGTTTATTGGTTTTTTTACATGTCCTTTTATTTTTTTGTAGATGTGTTTTTGTTTTTGTCTTTTACCTTTGTCATTCAAGCCATTCTCACCATTGTTAGACACGCTTTGCATTGCCATGAACTGGGTCGCTGCTTTTACTGCTTGTGTGTCATGCTTTGTGGAGGATGATGATGCTGATTGTATTGAAATAGAAAGAAAGTACCAAGCAATGTCAGGTTTTCATTTATCCTTAATCTGTTCAATTTTGTTTCATGGTCATAGTCATGCATGAAGTTTTACTCATGAATGAAGCACTTGTGTGAATGTGCCAATAACAACCTGGGAAATGGGAAATTTTGTCCTTACCATGCAACACCCTTAGATTGTAAGGGTGCGAGTACTTTTTTTTATTTTATTAATGCTCTTTTTTTTTTTTAACCCAAGGCAATAACATGTTTTCTCTAGAGAGGTCTGAAGCTTTGAACATTTGTCTGTAGACTGTCACAGTGGAAAATGTCAAAACCTGTCCTGTCCACTATAGAAGGCCACACACACCACTACTCACAGACACACACACACACACACACACACATACCACTGCTCTCACACACACACACAGACATACCACTGCTCACACACACTACTCTGTCCTCAGGTTCCTGTGCTCTGCATGAATTGTGTTAATGTTCTGTGATCGGCTGTCCACCTGCCCCTTGAGACGTGGGTCTCTACATAAGTGCTCCTCTCCTCCTCAGGAGATCCCTGACGTGTCTACGCTGCCAAATTGAGCCGCCACGTCAGCGACTTGGTTCCTCTTTAGAACCTTCTATTCCTTGTGCTTTGTGAAATGAGTTCTTGGTCATCTTCTTTTTGTGCTAGAGATAAGTCTAGCCCACAGCAGCGTCTTACACAGTGAGTTAAGAGTCCGGCATTTGAACCCAGAGTGCTGGGGAAACGTGTCTGTTCACTTTACTATTTCTCCTTCACTGTGTCTATGGGGTCTGTATTTGAGGTTGCTGTTGTAGATGAATGAACATATTTGATTTATTCCAAGCCTGTAGTGCAATTCATGGACCTCAGCTTCAAATAGGCTGTTGTTGACTACTGACATTCAGCTGTCGAAGCATTTTCATTTCCCTCTTTGTAAACACTGTAAATTAGATTTCCAAAGACAGGATGGACCCCTCAGATGTTGTCATGCCTTTGAGTTAACAGAACGCTCTCTGTTTTCCTTTTTTGTTGATTTTGTCGTTCGAATCATCTCGGTGCATCCAAACAATGTGCGTCATAAACAATGTTTAATGATCGAAGGTGTGAAGGAATAAAACAAACAACTGAAAGGAATTCCGCCTCGTTGTCTGCTCTTGTCTCGTGTGAAGGTGTTTTGGAATTCTCCAAAATCTGACTGTCTTCCTGTTGTTGTTCAGTTCAGATATTTGGCTGAGACACAGTCGTTTCTATTGTCCTCTGTAGCCTAGTTGGGTAATGCTGTGTTGCTTAATGTTTGTGCTGCGCCAGGGGAATCGTTGTGGGGGAAGATGGACGCTCATTAGCCTTTGCTTGGCCATTGTGACTAGGCTGGTGATGACTGGCAGGGGCGTGCACCATTAAGGGCGGCCATGTTGTTTGGTTTGTCTCTATGTCCACATAATTAATCGCCTTTCTCCCTATCCACCTAAATTAATGGACAGGCTAACCTGCTGACAACAGCTTACTGAGGTTGGAGTGGAGGAATTTGGTGGACACTCCCCTGACCCACTCTACTCTTCCTGCTTTTCTCTTTTTTTATCTCCACCTCTCTTTTTTCCCCTCTGTCTCCTCTATTATTTCTCATCTCAGTTTGAAGTAGGAATGCCCAAACAAGTGTAGCCTACTTGGTGACCATTATGAGTAACTATTAATTGTGCTAGCTGGCTGACTGTCACTGGGATGGTGGCTAATGAGATGTTTGAGTTCTCTAATTACTGGCCTTGAACAAGCCGCCCTGTAGCCTTTACTGGACCCGAGTACGTGCAACTGGTGAATTGACCAGTTCACCTCAATGCCCCATTAGCACATGGACTCAGCACACAGCACCCCATTTACAGTTGTGTGCAGAATAATAGTGTGTTTTAAAAAATTGAATAAAGCTCAAAATCCTTAGAATAGCTGTTAATTCCATAATATCAATGCATTTGGAACACTGCACATTCAATTTCAAATAAAAAAAATAGCAGTGTTTGCATTTTATCTTTAAAAACTCAAACATTTACTGTATAAACTGAAAAATGTCTCTAGATTTTGCTTTACTTTGAATCACTGCACTCTAGTTGCATTACCATTATTTCTGAGAATTGTGTCACATCTGTGTTGCTGAGTCGACCAACTGGCACCTGTGAACAGGTATTCCAGCCTAGGACGATTGAACTACATTCCACAATTCCTCTGCATTTCTGGGTTTTGCCTCAGAAACAACATTTTTGATGTCACCCCACAAGTTTTCTATAGGATTGAGGTCGGCATCAATTTTCAAAGGAAACCAGTACCAACCATGGTTAATCCACCGAAAACTAGGAGAACACAACTTCAACTTTGATTTGCAGGATATATAATTACAGTTGCAACATACTGACAGTAATGTATGTTACACCATCTATTTTATGCTAACATGGTTTTATATCCATGATACAGCAATGAACCTACACAACAGCTGTGTCTTGCCATTTTTGACAAAGAGTGACCACAAGAGGGCAGTAGAATCAAGACAATAATATTATATCATGCACAATGACGATGTGCTTCATTTGCTGGCCCTGTGGGTGGATCAGAGAGAATCAGTTCATTACAGTGTGGGCTCCCTTCCTCTCTGGTTATTAACCCACCACGAGAGCACATTTCTGGGGTGGATGTCTCAAATGATGAATCTGAGCACATACATACACAGTAACACACACATGCACACCGGCCATCTGCTGCTCTTTGGGTTACCTCTGATTGAATAATTCATGCCATGCTGCTTGTTTTGGTGTCTAGGGGTATGGAGGAGGGGGAGGGCTGTCCAGCAACAGCCTGCAGCCTGTTTGTGCCTGTCTGTCTGTATATATGTGTGTGTGTGTGTGTGTGTATGTGTATGTGTATGTGTATGTGTATGTGTATGTGTGTCCCATTGTGTTTCTGTTTGTGTTTATATATTTTCCATATCCTCTCTGCAGCCTCCCGCTCTTTGCCAAATTGCTGGATTGTGCATGAGCAACTAGGCTGTGATCATTAATCACCAAGACCGCTTTTGGAGGAGGCCTCGCTTCCTCCCTGTTGTAGAGGGCGAGAGACAGAGAGGAGAGGAGAACTACGGGGGGAAGAATGTTTTGAGTGGCAGGTATTCGTCCATGCCTGCCAGGTGTGTGTGTCTGCAGTGTTGAGTGAATATGTAAACACACACTCATATACACACAGAGATATGTTAGGTGTTTCTCTAATCCTTTCTAGTATAACACAGTTTGTGCTGCTTACTGTTGAGATGAGAGGGAGAGCAGAAGGAAAAGGGTCTCTCATGCATTAACACTGACTCAGCGTTTGCTTCCAGGTTCCCACTGCCCTGTGAGGTGGTGTGTGAGGGAACACCAGGGACCCTCCCTCTCCAGTCCTGCACCATGAGTGACACATCCGTTTCAAGCCGCCGGTGACACATCCACTCCCAGCCGCTCCTGACGCAGCTGTCACTCACAGCATCGCTTCAGAGATCCCAGGCAGGGTTGCTACCTGCTCTCTTCCCAGACTCCCGTCCCATCCCGTCTCTAATTATCGTGTCCTATTTTTCACCAGGACTCCCGATCCTTCACCCCCCCCCCCCCCCACCCATCCTTTCCCTCCCCTCCTTTCCCTCCCCTCCTCCTCCTCCCTCAGATACTGATGATCTTCCACACAGGGCTTTTTTCATGTGTTTGTATGGCTCTGTTGGGAATCCATGGGGCTCCAGAGTACACACCGCAGGCTGAAGAAAGAATATCATCATCATGGTTCCATCAACAAAAGGGCACGCACACCCTACACTGAAAAGCTCCAGGTGCTGGACATATGGAAAAAGTCAATAAAAAAAGAATAGAGTGCACTCACCAGGTATTGCTCCCAAACACATTTGATGTTTTACTGCCCAGAACGCGACGTTTCATGGCCCAGGCGCTTTCTCGGATATTTCTATTTCTAGAAGGCTACATCCAATCTGATTTGACTTTTCTGGCATCAGATCCATGGCATCCGTGCATATGGCAAACCACATCCCTGAAAAGAACCTTTCCCCTCGGGCTTCTTCTGTGGCTTAGCATATGAATGGCAGACTGGCCCTCCACAGTATATTAAATCTCAGTGGGTTGAAGCGCCTTTTCCACTGCATTCACTTGAGGGCTGTATGACGACATGCCTTCCGTCTTTTGTATTGCACACGCACAGTGCTGTTCAGAGGCATAAATGTTGATATGGCTGACACTCACACAAAGAGGTGTCACTCAGATGCACACACACATAGACACGACGCAACAGTACAGAAACAGACTCGGGTGGATTCTTAAATAACAGGATGGTTACCCGAGGCCTAACCCAGGAGGAGTTGAATGGCCTGTCTGACTCTCAGGGGAGTGGGAGCCATCACTCACCTGTCACTCATGTACAGGGTGTACCGACACCTCTCGGAGTTAGATACAGGGCCAGTGTCAGGGCTCGCCTGCCTCTCTCTCCCCCATAGCAGTCTGAGGAGGCCTGGCAGGAGAATTAGGCAGCAGGGCACGACTGGCAGACAGCAGGGCAAAGGCTTGGGGTCCCCTGGGTGTGTGTGTGTGTGTGTGTGTGTGTGTGTGTGTGTGTGTGTGTGTGTGTGTGCGTGTGTGCGTGTGCGTGTGTGTGCGTGCGTGCGTTTGGGGGGAGTTGAGGAGGGGTACATGTTGGCCCAGCTGTCGTGGGCGTTTGACCCCATGAAGCATATGCGCGACGAAGAGGCCACTGTTGTTTGTGCTCAGCGTCAGCCGCCACACTCCCCGGCTCGCAGACGCACAGAGACAGGTGGGTATGTGGAGAGAGAGAAAGAGAGAGAGAGAGAGAGAGAGAGAGAAGGAAGAATAGAGCCAACGGCTGGGAGAGGGGGAAAAAAGGACAGGCTAATTAGGATCAGGAGGAGGTTAGGAGGTGTGAAAGGAGTGAAGCTGAAGCAGATGATGAGAGAAGGAGGGAGGTGGAGAGACGGAAAGAATAGAAAAGGAAAAGAGGGAAATAACGAAAGAGTAAAACCGACATCTGTAACTCATTTGATTATGATTAAAAAATGGAATGAGAAATGAAAGGAAAGGATGGAGGGAAGGAAGGAGAGATGGAAGAAAGAAAACAGAAGATTGATGCCCAACTGTCCTCTTCCATTTTGGTCTTGCAAATCCACCTAAAAATCCTTTATAGGCGTCCACTTCTGAGACCTTCTGTTGATGCCACTGTCAATTCTCCAACCTGGAAAAACCCCATAATACCTCTGTGCCTGGATCGAAACCGAGAGAGAAAGCATGAGCAATGGGGAAAGAGAAAAAAGCAGTAGCCACCCACCCCTCCTCCCCTTCCCTCTCATCCTTCCATCGCACTCCTCTCTTCTGCATGCGCAATGGTCCAGGGGGATTTGAATCTGACCGTTAGGCAGAGAGAGGGGGGTAGCGGAGAGAAAAAGAGGGAGGGAGGGAAATATGAGCAGGGAGGGAGGGAGGGAGGGGAGTCTGTTTCAGCTCCACAGCAGCTGGTGATCTCTGCAAGATATCAGTGATCCGATCGAATGGCCAGATTGCCCAATGTGTCAGTCGTTTCTTCACATTGATGTTTTCATGTGAGCAATGCTTACATGGGCAGAGAGCGAATTAATCAAAGCAGCCACCAACACTGACTTTTCAACAGTACAATGTTTCTAGGTTCAATTACATAACAGATTCTTCTGTCACTGTGTTGACAGTAATACATTCTTTAAATCTTTACTTTATTCAAATAGACATTTGTGATCTATCAATATAATTTGTGCAATATTTTTTTTTTAAATGCATCATAAGGTCAATGACATCTTTATTTAGGATCTTCTCTTCTCTTCTCTTCACCTCTCTCCTCTCCTCTTCTTTACACAGAATCCTCCTTGAACTGCTCAAGAATCCTAATTATGCCAAATGACCCAAACCCCAAATTGTGTAATGAGATTGCACATACTTTGTGCTGTGGCTCTACACTAATGGCACCATTATGGGCACATTTCTGAGAGAACTGCGTGCCTATCTGCATGTTTAAAGCAGAGGCAGAAACAGAGGTGATACTGGACGACGCTGTGGACTAGGAGGTGGAGGGGGGGGGGGAATGAGGGGAGGTTGGAAATGTTGGGTCTGACTGAGCAGCATTAGGACTAATGCTCATAAACCAGATTGAGCCTCTGACTTGCATAACACTGCACCATGAAAAAGGCTCCTCTTTTCCTATTCACTGTCACTTTAACCTGGGAGATGTGTGTCAGCAGCTTACCCATTTCATCCACATGTGGACTCCCCATAAGTCTAATTTCTTCCTCTTTTCTACACTCTGTCTTTGTCTTTCTTTGTGTCATTCTTTTATATCTGCTACTTGACCTGTTAGTCTAAAGGGATCTGGTCAGCTATGAAGATATTGCTTGAAATCGCTGTTGTTGTTAGTTGGCAGGGTTTGGCATTGCTTTGTGTTTTGAAGGTCAGAGAAAGGAGTGACCAATTAAGTCTGATTTCAAAGGGGAATCTGTTCTCTGGCTTGTGCTGAGTGTGTGTGTGGTAGACACGTGCTGTGGAAGTGTGTGTGTTTGCGCTTGTGTGTGTGTATGTGTTTGTGTGTGTGTGTGTGTTTCTGTGTGTATGTGTTTGTGTGTGTGTATGTGTTTCTGTTTCTGTGTTTGTCTGTGTGTGTGTGTGTGTGTGTGTGTGTGTGTGTGTGTGTGTGTGTGTGCGTGTGTGTGTGTGTGTGCGCAGAGACCTAGTTTAGCACACTGTATGTGTTCCCGGAGCTGAACGCAATCCTCCATTACTCAAACCCGACACAAAGACTCCTCTGTCTGCCCATCCCTACACTCTATAGCGGAGGGGTTTCTTTCTTTCTCTCCCTTCCTTTCTCTCTCCTCCCTTCATTTCTCTCCCTCTCTCTCTTCCAGGCCTCTCTTTTCCACTGAACTTCTTTACCATTCCATCCCCTCAGCCTGTCCTATTTAGTCTTCCAACTCTCTTTCCTGCCCTTTCATTCCATTGTTCCCTCTCTCTTCTCTCCTCCCTCACCCTCTCTCTCTCTCTCTCTTCCCCACACCTACTACCAATCTCTCTACCCATCTCTCGTATCTCTCTAGTTCTTATTTATTTCCACCCCTCCACTTCTCTCCTCTCCTGCTCCTTCTCTCTCACCCCTCTCCCTCTCTAACCTACTTCTGTAATGATGAGTGCATACCACAGGTTTACACAACCGTCTGCCTCAGTTTGTATGTGTGTATCGGTGTGTGAATGTGTGTGTGTGTGTGTGTGTATCTGTGAGTATGTCTCTCTCTCTCTCTCTCTCTCTCTTTGTGTGTGTGTGTGTGTGTTTGTTTGTGTGAGAGGCCACTTTGTTAGTGGGTGGGCAGCAGTGGTTGCAGACCCTTTAATTGACAACAAGACTGACCACCACATGCCAATCTGTGTGTCCAAGCCCCAGAGGTGCCCTAGGAAAAGACTCACACCACACACAGATTTGAACCGACGCAAGCAGAAACAAAATGCTAGATTTGGAACATTTTGCCTGTCAGTGAGTTCTTTCCCGGGAGAGGACTGTCTTTGTACATGAGGCCATCAAGAGAATACATTTGCTTATCAGCATACTGTGTGTGTGTGTGTGTGTGTGTGTGTGTGTGTGTGTGTGTGTGTGTGTGTGTGTGTGTGTGTGTGTGTGTGTGTGTGTGTGTGTGTGTGTGCGTGTGTGTGATTTACAGTGCGAACAGCATGCAAAGCCTCTGGGATGGTGCACAAGTGTATAAACTAACTCAGGGTCATTTGTAGTTCACTAGTACAAGACTCCGTCAGACAGGCTTAACATAAGACACGCAAGGTTATGAATTAATACACAGCTTACCTCCCAGTGCATGCATGCTTGCATTTATGTGTGCTGCCTATGTGTTGTCTGAAGCGGTTTTTACTCATAGATTTACAATTATAACATCTCTTTTCATTAGTGTATCCACATGTCTTTTTATAAGTGCATCCAAATGCAGCTTATTTACTTTGGTAATGCCACAGGGGAATAGATCAGTCCGCTAGATTCCATGTAGATTGAGGCCAAGCAGACCATTGGCCTGGTCTGTGCATATTGGGTTCATATGGCTGCAGGTGAGGGATGTCTCCTGCCCTGTCCTGCCAAATGGTGCAGTCCTGCGGCATTCCATGCTGGAGTGTAATCAGAAGATTCCAGATGTTTTGTCTCAGCTCCGACCAGCTCCTAGGATGCTCTCTGCTCCACAGAGCATGAAGGTCAGTCAAGTGTGTGTGTGTGTGTGTGTGTGTGTGTGTGTGTGTGTGTGTGTGTGTGTGTGTGTGTGTGTGTGTGTGTGTGTGTGTGTGTGTACTTGTACTTGTTTTTTTGGAAGACTTAAATCATTGCTCCCCACTGACAATGGGTGTGCCCTGGAGGAAGACTCCGATTAGAGGCCCCATTACTGCCCCACCCCAGTGAGAGAGTCACCTTGAGGAAGTCCACTTCCATAGCTCCAGCTCAATCATTTACCCTTAGTTACCTTCCCAATCAGTCTCCAGGGGAACGTGTCCGTCGCCAAATTAAAGATGCGTAGAGCTGGCGACAGGCTTCCGGTGTTGTGGACGCTAGTCATGAATTATGGATACCTTTCTGAGGGGAGAGGAAAAGCTGACACAGCAACATCTTCACACACAAGAGTCCGGTCCAGATCTGATATGGGAGCCATATTCATAGAAAAGTTCAAATCTCTCTAGTTGAACAAACACAATTAAATATCAGCATATTCTGTTCCAAGAATATATACATATTGACAGTTTCTAAATTGTCTGTTACCAAACATTTTTTTCCACATGTAAAAAATCTATTTGCTTTGGTATCAGATGGATATTAAAATATAATATTCTTAGATTTATTCAGTATTCCTCAAACATGGTGAACGAAAATATCATAAATCCCTCTGCTAGAGGCAGTTTTTTGGCGCAGTGACTAAAGCCTCAATCTCTCTGTTAATCCTCCCCTAATGAGCTTCCAAACACCTGAGGTGGCACCTGGGGCTCTGGTTCAGAGGGCTCTTAAAGTGGAGAGCACACCTTAATCTTCAGCCTATTAAGATCTCCCTCCCACCCCCTTATCCATTCACCAACAACATATTCCCAGAATCCTCTGTCTCCAAACATCTTCGCTCTGCCTCCACATCTTCCCCAGGTCACGTGAATCCCACAGCCAGCCATGTGCTCTCTCATTAACCCACTACACACAGACCTCCAATTCACCATTCATCCTAATCTCCCCCCCTCTCTCCTCCTACTCCTCCACACTCCTGTATTATGCTGTAATAAAAGTGGGATTAACTCTTCAGTCAGACATCTCTTGGTTTACCCCTCCACCTCCTCTTCATCCTCCACCTCCTCCTCCTCCATCCCCAGGCCCAGTCCCAGCAGGAGATGGCTGAGTGAGCTTCTCCCCAGCCGTCTGTCCACCCAGCACCAGCTATACACGCGACTCCCTACTGCATTGTAACTCTCTCTCTCTCTCCCTCCATCTCTCTATCTCCCTTCCTCCTCTCTCTCTCTCTGCACTAGTGCCTCATTGACTCAGACAGTAATCCATGGCCCTTGTCCTCTTCTGACTCTTCCTGACGTCTGCCCCCCCCGCTGTGCCCTCCTCATCCAGACTGCATCTCAAGCCAACACCCCCTCCACCCTCAGCTCTTCCTCCTCTGCACTCTATTTGGCTTGTGGTGTATGGCTGCAATGAACTGTTTTTTATTTTGTGGCTGCATCCTGTTAGGGCATGAGCGATATACCTCTCTGGCTCGGAGCATAGGGTTGCATGTATGTAACGCTTGTAGCCAGATCATTACAGCCAGTCTCTGTTCTACAGCTCCTCTGTTAGCTATTGATTTTGGAGCCGATGTGAAAAGGTGCAATCTTCCTCCGGCATCCTGTCGCAGGCCTTTTTCGTCTCCTGTCGATTTCGCTCCCTTGTTGTCATCCGCTCCTCTCTGAAGTGGGCTTTTCCACTGCTCTGGGCTATTTTTCTCCTCGGTATCTATATAAATATATATATATTTTGGGCTTGTTTTGTGCTTTGTGGATGTGGGCTAACATTGATCCAAAACACCTTGGCAGGTCGTTGCTGTCCTGAGGGGAGAGAGGTGCTAACTCAGATAGCTGGTGGAACGGACATATGAATGTTTTCTTTTCCTTTTTCTTTAACACTGTTTTTTTTTTTTTGATCAGCATGAGCCGTAGATATGCATCTCTCACGTTTCTGAACCTGCATGTCCTCCATTTGAGTTCAAGCGGAAGGCTCGATATCCAAATGGATTCCTTTTTTCTCCACGCTTGTGTGATCTCGATTAACCCACTTTAGCCACTCATGCAATACCAGCACACGCTCCCGCGGGGGCAAACCCAGATACTGTGTCATACATGTTATACGCACAAGCCCAGATCGCTGTCTGCTACGGGCTCCTCCACGCGTAATGAGGAGGGAAAGGCCTTTAAGGGGGAAACGCAGGATGTGGAGAAAGAGGGAGAGAGAAGGAGGGAGAGAGAGAGAGAGAGAGAGAGAGAGAGAGAGAGAGAGAGGGAGAGAGGGAGAGAGAAGAAGGGAGAGAGAGAGAGAGGGTAGAGAGAAGGAGGGAGAGAGAGAGAGGGAGACTGATCGCTCACACACCGCAGACTGAGTGGTAGCTCATTAGAGCATGTCCTTGGAAAATATGTATAAGTGTGTGTGTGTGTGTGTGTGTGTGTTTGTGAGTGTGTGTGCGTGAGTGAGTGAGTGTATCTGTGTGCCTCTATCCGTAACCCAAATAATTCAGTTAGTGACTAAATTATGAGTTTTTTTGACTGGCTTTCTTCTGTACTTGCACCCCTCAAACACACAGTGCTCATGGCCTATGGGGTGAACTACTAGTGCTACGTGTGTGTGTGTGTGTGTGTGAGTGTGTGTTAGAGAAAGAGAAGAGAGAGAGAGAGATTGAATGTGTGTAGGTTAAGTGTTAGGGATTGTGTGCATGCGTGTGTATGTGTTTGTGTATGTTTGTGTGTGTGTGTGTGTGTGTGTGTGTTAGACAAAGAGGAGAGCGAGAGAGAGATTGAATGTGTGTAGGTTAAGTATTAGGGATTGTGTGCATGTGTGTGTTTGTGTGTGTGTGTGTGTGTGTGTGTGTGTGTGTGTGTGTGTATGTGTGTGCGTGCGTGTGAGAGAGTGCATATACTTTCTGCATTGTATGACAGTACACCAGGAAGAGCAAATGAGTGAAGCAGACTGGCTTGAGTTTCCATGCAGATCTGGCAGGGAGCGTGAAAGTGGTTCAGTGGTTCCCTGGGAGTCTACAGGGGCAGAGATCTGCATTAATCTCATCAGCCCAATTATGGATTGTGTCGTTTTGACTCCCCCTCGGCTGGGCCAGTGGGAGGGAGAGGGGCAAGGTGAGAGAGTGGGGAGAGGGAGGGGAGTCTCAAGCTGCCACGTTTCTCAGCACCGAATCATTTCCCGTTTGAAAGCAGAGCGATTGCTCCGTCTCGGCCTGTTGAGCAGGTAATGGGTGTAATTGGATGTTTCCGGTAAAATTGAGATATACTTGAGAAAAGTTAAAGGCTTCAGACATCACACGTGTGTGTGTGTGTGTGTGTGTGTGTGTGTGTGTGTGTGTGTGTGTGTGTGTGTGTGTGTGTGTGTGTGTGTGAGTGTGTGTGTGTGTGTGTGTGTGATTGTGTGGGTTTGCGCTCTCGTGCCTGTATGTGAAGGTATGCAGACATCTTCTAATATGACTGTATGCTTTTTGACAGTTTGTGAAGCTGATCTCCTCCACTCTCCTGCCCCCCCACCCCCTTCGCCTGCTCCTCCTCCTCCTCCTCCACAACCTCCTCCTCCTCCTCCACTGCAGTAGTAACCTGATCTGCCCATCCAGCCACCCAGCCCCCTCTCCTCACCCTTGTTACTGTACCTGCAGTCCTGTCTGGTTGCCATTTACCCCCAGGCTCCCATTGAGTTAATGATCTTTCTGGCACCACGACCAAAGCCACCACCCTAAACACGGGCACTAGGACCCTGAGGTCCCTCATCTGCTCAAGCCCACACACCTCTTTGAGATCCTGGTCGCACCATTGTTGTGCCTCACTTTTGCCTTGCATCAAGTGCCTTCTCACGGTGTCCTCAAGCTGCATTACTCTTTGTTGTCAGTAGGGGGAGCTGTAAGTTTGTGCTTGCGTATCAGCAACTTCAGTTTTATTTTGTTTGATAGGGGTCTGTGTAGAAGGAGATAGAGAGAAGAATGAGTTAGACAGATAGAGGGGGGGGGGGGTGCTAGCATGCAGTACTTGACTGCAGTGCTTGAAGAAAATTGTCTTGGAAGAAATGATAGGTTACCTAATGATGGCCTGTTACACACACAGGCTCAGCCATTAGTTGATAACAGGAGTGTGTGTTGCTCTGAGTGTTCAGAGGACAGTTTTCCAGCCTGGAGCGGCGGCACCCAAAGGCAGAGAGAGGGAGGGAGGGAGGGAGAGAGAAAGAGAGAGAGATAGGGAGAGAGAGGGACAGAGAGGGACAGAGAGAGAGAGAGGCTTTACTTTAGGCTGGGTGCCCTGCAGCAGAATTTGTTCTTTCCTAAAATAAAGCCCACTCCCTCTTCAAAGCAACCAACTTTGTTTATGCATACTTTTTTTATTTTGCAGTTTTTTTATCACATCACTTCACATATTTGCACAACAGTATGGTTTTGTCTACAGCTTCACTGCATGTTGAAACTAATATCCCATAGAAAGAAAGTGAATTAAGGTATTTAGCGATAGCTTTTTTCTAATGAACTGACACATCCTAGATAAATGTCCATGCATGTCTAAAGCTCCGGTGGATTCTAAGTGGACTGTGTCAGCAGAAATGACTCATTGGTTTTCTCCAGTAAAGGCATCTACTCTTCTCTAGTCGCTAAGATTTACAGTAGACTGAAGAGTAAACACTGGCGGAAATACTGAAAGGTCACTATTCACTGGCATGTTATTTGTATTTCAGACCTATTTGGCAATACTACCTTTCTCCTCCCACCCACCAATCTTCCTCTTTTTCCTTTTTATATCTGTCTTCTTTCACTATGCACTCTTGTTTTCCCAGTCTATTTCTCTCTTTCTCTCTCTCTCTCTCTCTCTCTCTCTCTTTCTCCCTCTCTCTCTCTCTCTCTCTCTGTACCTCTACCTCTCTTTAACACATACACAGACACAGCTCTCTGACTGCCAGGCTGTGGGGGTTGCCGTGGCAACACAGGCTGCTGCGTACAGTGAGTTGCCGGGCGAGTCCCACCACCCCTGCTGAGCCCAGCAGTACTGAGCAGAGATAAAGAGAGAGACACACCAGCAGCTCAGTGCACAGAGATAGAGAGAGAGAGAGAGAGAGAGAGAGAGAGAGAGAGATAGAGAGAGACAGTAAGAGAGGAATGTGGCAAGACATCACTACAGTGAGACGTTAAAGAAAGGAGTGAGAGGAGAGAGACAGAAAAAGAGGCTGCTTTTCACCGGCTGTGGGCTCTGTCAAGTACCCTCCGTCTTGACAGAGTGAAATTGTCCTAAAAATCATGTGTATTCACCAGTATACTTTTATTCATCCCAACCCGTTGTATCGTTCTATATGTGTTGTTTTATGTTATGTTTGTTTTGTCAGTCTAACAAGCTAGCGTACCCTTGGGGGTTTATACTTATAGTCTCATACAATGTGCACCTATTGTTTGTTTGTCCATTTTTCTGTGGCTGTCTGTCTAAGTCTGTCTGTCTATGAACTGAAGAGGTGCTATTTTGGATATTGTGTAATGTCAACAGTGTTTCATGTCTGGCCCCGCCAGTAACCGCCTTGTGGTAGATATGTCTTGTTATATGTTAAATCCTGGACGTGGGGAAGACAACCTGTCCAGTCGCACTCTAAAAAGCTTCTCAGAACACACTGTTTACCTGTCTGATCATTATTTTCAGGCAGGCAGCTCTCCTGTTTGTGGTCGATCTGTTTTTCCTCTCTCTCTCTCTCTCTCTCTCTCTCTCTCTCTCTCTCTCTGTGTTTGTGTGTCTGTTCCATGTCTTTGCTTGTCTGATTACTGAGAATGAAAATCCCCTCTGTCACTGAGTCTTTCATCAAGGAAATGAGCTGCAGCTACATGAAGGCAATCTCTCTCTGAGTAATGACGGCACACTGAGAAGAGATATTATTGTATCCTCTGTTGGCTCCATGATATTTAATTCAGTGTTGCAATGTGATGGTGTCAGTAGGGGAAGTAGCCTACCAGTGTGTGTGTGTGTGTGTGGTGAGAGAAATGGAGAGAATGACATGAATTAGCACACAATATGCACACACAAATTAGTTTACAGTTCCAATTAGCTTATTGACAGGACAGTCCTAATGTATTGTTTACAAAGATCAAATAATATCAGCATGATGGCATAATGGCACAAGACCTACATGGTGTGGTAGTCTATCTCTCTTTCTTCTTCTCTCTATCTTGTTTCTCTCACTGTCTTCTCTCTCTCTCTCTGTCTCTCTGTCTGTAGACTGTCTGCTTGCTGCAGGCTGCTTTCTCACAGTTGGATATCGCGGCGACGGCAGGCGACGACAGTGCCATATGTCTGTGGAAAGCGATCTCATTTTAATCGCAGACATGGTGCTCAATTTCCTGTTGGAATCTCATTACAGACGCCCACGCGTCCGCTCAATCAAAGCAGTCTGACTGTTCACACACTGCGAACTCGAGACCACTAATCAGTTTAATACCTCACTTATCTCGTATTAGGAGACATCAGTCATGCCGCATGTTATCTCTGAATGCTGATGTGGCATTTTGTAACTGAGGTATTGTTTTTAATGGAATTTTAAACATTGCCGTGGTATGGGTCTTTGTCCTGCTGGCTAAATGACATATTGAGTTTTGAATTTCCAGTAGCTGACTCTGAGCAGTCTGTGCTCATTTGAGTTAGACTTGCTTGCTTGGGCTTGCCAGACCTTTGATTATGGGCATTTTAGTGTCATGTAAACTTTGTAACCTCTGCAGGTTTTTTTTGCATAGAAGATAATATAAGAGGTAACACTTGCCAAGTCCAGCAGAGAAGAAAGAGAAAGAGAGAGAGAGAGAGAGATGTCCCCTTCAACAGCCCTTTCACAGAAAATTGTACTCCAAGGTCATCAAAATGTTGCTGTGCTGCCCTCCTACACCATTGCATGCCACAGTCTCTCACCCTGTCTGTGGCTCCCTTGCCTTTCTTCTCCATTCACTTGGGGCCATCACAGAATGCCAAGACAGCACTTCCTTTTGGACCATCCACCATCCACCATCCTTTGTCAAGTCCTCCCCCACACATACCCTCCCCCACACCACCCCTGTGCTGCTATTCTGCTGTGTGGGGCTCCAGAGAGAGAGAGAGAAAGAGAGAGAGAGGAATGATAGAGAGAGAAAGTGAGAGAGAGAGATGATGGAGAGAAAGAGATGCAACTTAGCCTCAGGTAATCATGTGAGCTAAACACAAAGCTCTGAGCCACGCTGCAAGACCTGGAGATAGAAAGCGCACCTCTCATTCCACTTTGATTACATGAGCCTTGCAGGTTAAAATAAAGCAGAAAGAAGAGACCCTGGTGTGAACCGGGAAGGATTATGGCTGACTCCTGCCCATGTAATAAGCTGCATTTCAGCTAAACTGATGGTTGTTATTAAAATCATTAAACAAGATGAACACAGCAGTTATGTAACAGCTCACATATTCCTGAGGTGCTCCTGAGGACTCTGGGAGATAGACTATCAGAGTACAAACTGTAATGTTACATTTGCAAGCAAATATATGTTCACCCCTGATATAGTGATTGATTAATATAAGATATATATAACAGTTTATTGATTCTTCTTGTGCCCTAATATGAGTCCATCTTCTAACAATCATAAGATTTCTTCTCTGTGAAACCAATAAAGCCCAGAGGAGAAACAGGACTGTGGATGTGATCCCCACCTGGCTCCAACACTGTGTACCGGTATGTAAGACAATGCCACTGTGTAGGGTCATACCACCACTTCCACTGGTTTGTCTTTGTCCTGTCGTAGTTACAGGAAAAAATGACCTCAGAACAGTTCAGGTTATTTAATCGGTCAAATTTCAGGGTGGCAATTCTCATTCGGACCCAGCCCACTGAGCCTCCTTATTTAACATGCTGTTCTCAAATGCTCTCTCCCATCCTCCATTCAAGGCTCATGAGACTCTGTGGTCATGGCATGATGGTAATGATGATGATAAAAGTCTTTCTTTGTGGAGAGAAGAGAAAGAGAGAAAGAGAAAAAAGGGACCACCAGGGTTTTCAGATGCCTTTGGTTTGTGTTTTTGTATGTGGGTATGAGGAGGTTGCTGGTATGCTGATGTTAGCTTTTAGGATTCTTTTGTAGTTATATCTTTGCCAAGGACTCAAGTGCTGGGAAAATCAAGGTTCAGTCTACACCTACAATGGCCTAAACAACTGTCAGTGATGATAGTAATGGCAATGTTATGACTCCTGTATGTAATTCTTACGGCAAAGTTTATGAATGTCTTCCTCACTGTGTGTGTTTTCTTTGTTTCAAGTGTTTTTTTATGAAATAAAGTGCATAGAGCACATGGGCAAATACTGAAAAGAATCTCTGGTAGTAGTGCCTAACGATGACATTACTGTTGCAAAAGCAGTGTTTCTTGTTTTTTTTTACCTTTTCCCTCCTTTCTTCTGAGAAGCAGTGTTGTTGTGGAGTAGCTAACCCTGAGCCACCGCTGTGATTTAAGGGGCTGCTCCTCACCGTCGGTCTCCGCGGCCTGACATCTCAACAAAGCCAAGCGGGGGAGAGGAGGGCGGGAGAATAAGAGGGAGAGAGAGGGAGAGAGAGGGAGAGGAGGGCGGGAGCGCAGGAGCGCGGCCCACTGTGGTGCCGGCTGCCTTTTAAGGTTGAGCGGCCATGGCTCCTGGCCCCTTTTCTGGAGGATGCGTAAACTCTGCCCGTCCACAGCTGCCGTCATCCCCATTAATCTCCCCCTGCCCTGCAGGATCCCAGCAACCCCTGTGCAAGAGCCTATAAGGCCGCCCCCGCTCCCTAGAAAATAAAGCACCTCACAAATAAACAGGGTGCAAATCTTCAGAGTTACTCGAAGTAACGAGAGAGTGTGTCTTTGTGTGTGCCGGGACTCCTCGAGCGCTCTGTGTGTCTCGAACAAACACGTCTGGTTTTGTTTGACAAAGATGACAAGCTCCGCGTGATGGGCGAGGCTGCGAGAGACTTGCTGGAGCGTCCATCCCGTTAACCCTCTCCACACAGAAATAAAAAAACAAACATGACCTTCTTGCTCTTTTTTCTCTGTCTTTCTCTCTCTCTCTCTGTCCTCTCCCGGTGTCAGGGTGCCTTTTGTCCCGCTGAGCAGAGGCAAGCTCAGGCCCAGCTGCACTGGCCTCATTGACAGCCGAGGGTCATTGAGGAGACCGCTGTGTCTCCACAGTTGACGATGCGTGGAGTCACGTATCGCTTTTAACACAGCCTGGTCTCTGGCAAGTTAGTGTTAGAATGAAGACACTGACTGTTAGCATCCTATAGTAATCTTAGGGATGGCACACCTTCTATGCAAAGTCTATTCACAGGGCTTATTATGCCTCCAAGGTCTTCTGGGCTTATTCAGTGGAACAGACTCTCATTCATAATCAGTGTCAGTAGAGAGCTGTAATGTGAGATTGCTTTTAGTGCTGATTCAATGTTTCATTTTAAGTGAAAGGCCTTTTCATAGGCCAGTGCTTTCTGGCAAAAAGGATTTTCATCCTGCTCTTTTCTATGAAACCCTCTGAGAGATTTTGTATCCTTATACTGATCTCTATTATTTCTATTTGGTAGGTTTGGTAAGTGCATGGTTTATGTGAAGTCATGTGTAAGTGTGTGTGTGTGTGTGTGTGTGTGTGTGACTGAGTGAGTGAGTGAACTAGTGAGAGAGAGGGAGAGAGAGAGAGAAAGAGAGATACTAGTGAGTTTGCATTTTTGTGTGTGCAGTGCATAACCACATAAATGCTGTGGCGGAGTAAAAGTGTTTCTTTCTCTAAGCGCCATGGTTAATATTTAATAGGCCAAGCACTTTTGCCTGGGTGATCACAGAGGCGGCCGGCCTGTGTTAAATTGTGTGGATGGGGAATGTTTTACGGCTTCATGCAGCCCATTGCCTTTTGAAGCCTGCTGGCTCTGATCCAGACTGCTCTCTCACCTGCTGATCGCAGGGCCCATGTCACAAATCAGAACAGCGCCACCTACTGGGCTTCTCTAGCACACTGCCCCTTACAAGTCCCACTCGGTTACTTTTATCACCACAGCAGTAGCATCACATGGTGCACGGTTTCGAGGACATGCCGCCTGTTTTGGTTGTTGTCTTTCAAAACACTCTTTTCGCTTGATGGGTCCTGATGGCCAGCACAGGCAGTTTGGTTTACATAACAATCACCATTATGCAGCCAGCCAAGATGGAGGAAGCTGCTTATCACTGTTGACACACCTGTCTCCCTCCAATGAGCTGAAGCCTGGAGATGTCTCCAGATCAAACAGAATGCGCACCACAGGGTTCGAAAGGGTGAGGTGGAGATAGGGATTTAAGGGGAATTTGCTTGGTGTTTTCCAAAGTCTGCTACACCCACACATACAAATTTGACATCTGTTCATCCTAAGGCTCCTGCTCCATGTTTGAATGCTGCCGCCTACACCTCCTGCTTCTCCGCCTGTAGAGTAGTGTGTGGTAGCTGGCAGCCTGTGGTCCTGCCGGGTAGAGGGTGGCACCACCTGCCTCCGCCCAGCTTTGTTTTTGGTCTGGCACATGCCCCAGTCTGCGGGTTGTCTGCCTCAGAGTCTGTGCAGCACTTGCATTTACACTGCCCTGCACAGAGGGCAGATGTTAAAAATACAGATATGACTGCAAGTGGATACAATGTGTTGTAAATGCTATTTCTATTTTATATATATCTTGTGAAAATCAAACTTAAGTTTATATATGTGTTGACGTAGGACAACCAATAGACTAGAGCTTAACTGTCTGATGTGGGAAGTGTACTAAACACCTCATTGGGCCCAGAGGCATCTTTCTTGTGTGATTAGCCACTGATGAGGCCGCTGGGAGTGTTTCACTCTGGTGCAGACACAAGGCACTGGGGTTTGCCATGTCGTAACTTAAGTTATAACACCACCACCAAAGACTGGTCCCTGAGTTACGAGTCTGGAATCGAATCCGCCTGGATCCTCTTTTGCCGTTCTGCCTGGATTTATGGGCGAAAGAGAGACCAGCAGGGGCAGTCAGCGGGAGACGTCCCCGGCCGACGAGGGCATGAATCACATCGCAAGGT
The DNA here is from genome assembly GCF_018492685.1 of Alosa sapidissima. Classification (NCBI taxonomy): domain Eukaryota; kingdom Metazoa; phylum Chordata; class Actinopteri; order Clupeiformes; family Clupeidae; genus Alosa; species Alosa sapidissima. The sequence goes on from NC_055963.1 coordinate 31,138,418, forward strand.
TACGTCCGGCACACTGATAAAGCCTCTGATTCTGCACTTATCCATGTCCTCATCCACAGATGGATGTGTGGAGGGAGGAAATACGTGCCACTAATGAACAAACCCCTCCATCAGTGTCCAAGCAGAGCTTTATAGGGACATGTCCTCAGCTCACGAAACAGGATGGAGTTTACTAGGCAACGTTAATCTGGACGTGTGTGTGTGTGTGTGTGTGTGTGTGTGTGTGTGTGTGTGTGTGTGTGTGTGTGTGAAATCACCATCTGATTAAACAGATTCAGTCTATTCACAGATTCACAACTCAAGAGAAAGCTAGTAATTTAAAGGAATTAGTTTAAAGGGAGTAAAATGCACTTTAGATCAATTTACGGATGATTGGGAGTACACACGTTGAGTTGACATCAAAATCATGTCATTCGGATGTGTTTTGAGAAAGTTCAATTTTACCGTTTTTCGATTGCCAAGTATGGGAGTAACACGCTCTGGAAATTCACAATTTCGTCGCCGTTTAAAAAAAAAAAAAAAAAAAAAAAACATAGTCCAGTATTTCTTTTGAAATTGAAATGAAGTTGTATGGACTGGACTATGTTTTTTTTTTTTTTTTTTTTTTTTAAACGGCGACGAAATTGTGCATTTTGGCAATCGACTCCTACGGACTTTCCCCTAAAGATGGCAGCAAAGATGGCAACATTTCCGGATTCATTCTGGACTCTCTATCCGACCACATAAAGACCTCGGGATACTTCGGTTTGGCTTTAGGGACCCTCTACTCACTACCACGTAAGTGTAATGTTGTTTGGAACTGTAGAAGAGGTATAAAAATAGCGTTTTGTAGCGGCGAAATAATATGCCCTTCTCACTTCCACGCTAACGAGTTTTGACTAAAAACAGTAAAACCGAACTTTCTCAAAACACATCCGAATGACATGATTTTGATGTCAACTCAACGTATGTACTCCCAATCATCCGTAAATTGATCTAAAGTGCATTTTACTCCGGATAATTCCTTTAACCTTGGAAACATATAATAGGCTGGCTGCTCATGTCTTTATCATTATTGTTTGTGTGTGTGTGTGTGTGTGTGTGTGTGTGTGTGTGTGTGTGGTTTATGAGGACAAAATTGCTATTGTCCCTCCAAGGGAAAATCTCCTTATCTGACTTGCTCAGTTATTACAAGAAAAGGTTCTCAGACCTTGACTAACACCATAAAATCAAAATGTGTTCCTCGGGAATAGAGGTTCACACCATACTGCCCCTCGCTCCCTCTGAACCAGAGAAATTCTCCCTTCTTATTTTCAAGTGGCGAGGGAAAGTGCAAGGCTGTACCATCTGTCACAATGAAGCATTACATCCAGCGGCTAAGAAAAAAAAAAAAAACTGGAGCAGCCTTACATATAAAACACATTGTTGACACCTTTCCAAATGTGTCATAACCAGCTCTTCCATGTTGGGCCTGTTGTCGGTCCAGCCGTTGGTACTTTGTTTCCTGTCGATGCTGATGAGCCCTGTGTAAACGAAGGGGAGGACGATGTGACACTGTTAAAATCACTCTGCCACTTAGTTTAATGGCGATAATGATTCCCAACAATTGATTTGTTGCACTGAGTGCATTCATTTGATTCAGGGGCCCAGCGTTTTAGCACGCTCCATGGGAGACAGGAAGCTGCCAGCGGCAACGATCTGACATAACTCTCCCTTTTTTGGTTGTTGCTTGTTTCTCAAATGTCAGGATTATTGTCACATCGAGACTCTTTGATTTTGGTTGTCAGACCATGTTATAAACGCTCAGGGCCACTTCAGCATTCTAAACAGCACCTCTGCTGTCGGTGTCCACTTCGTGTCCAAAATGCTGAGTTGAGAGAAAGCTGGAGGACAGTGATGATGTGGTCGACACAGGGCAGGGCCTACTGATCTGAGTCAGGCAGGCCGCCCACTGCCCGCATACCTTCAGTCCACTCAGCCCTATCTGAGACTGACCAGAGGTGACACACTGTGTGAAGTCCACTGCACCCCTCCATCCTACACACTCCCGTTATACAGGTCCAGGGTTTGTGAGGTCCAAGGGGTCGTGACCTAGGGTGGGGTTGAGGCTGGTTGTCCAGGGCTGAGGCTCATGGAAGTGTTCTGGGTGGGAGAGTTCAGGTGGGGACTCCTGCCGGTGATGCCTGCCGGTATGCGTGCCAGTGTAGATGCAAACTGTCAGCCAAGGTCACTTCTGATGTCTGGGCTTTTTGTGGCTGTCGGATTTGAGATTGCGCCAGGGCAGAGATGTACCAGTGCATTTGCACTTGTGTGTGTGTGTGTGTGTATGTGTGTGTGTGTGTTCACGTACGTGTGGTGTGTGTGTGTGTGTGTGTGTGTGTGTGTGTGTGTGTGTGTGTGTGTGTGTGTGTGTGTGTGTGTGTGTGTGTCTGTGTGTGTCTGTGTGTGTGCTCTGTTCTGTTCTGTTCTGTTCTCAGAGAGGATGCCTGAGTCAGGAATCTGAGGGGAAGGCTGGGCTGGTGTGTGGAGCTGGTGGGGGTAGGTGACAAAAATAAAATACTTCAAAAGGACACGTGCGTGCGTGTGTGCGTGTGTGCGTGCGTGCGTGCGTGCGTGCGTGTGTGTATGTGTATGTGTGTGTGTGTGCATGCATGAAGAAGTAGAGAGCGACACAGAGTGTTTGAGCGTGTGTGTGCAGGTCTCTTTGTCCTCTTTTGCAGGTCTTTGAAGAACATCCTCCCGTGCTTCCCCACACCCCACAGCTGGTGTGAGGCCATAACATAAACACATGTGAGTAAACACTGTCAGAACCAAAAGCAGTGTTTGCTCCCCATGGGGAGGTGTGGCGAGGTACTACCAGGCCCGCACACACAGAGGCTAAACATTCCCCTGACTCCCGCCCCCACAGGCTGGGGGAGGATGAGAGGATCCAGGCTTTGATATCAGCGTGCTCATGCATCATTCTCTCTGATATGTTTCGTTTTCGTTTTCTCTTTCACCTGTCATGCTTACTTCATTAGAGAGCCTGTTTTCTTCCCCCATAACTCTGAGGCTGAGAGGAATTGGCAAAAGCCGTGGAATCTCAAGTGTGATCGTCTCCTTTCCACCTACGATGCCTTCTATGTTCGGAACTGTATTTTCATCCAAGTGTCCTTGGTAATCACTCTTGTCGGGGCTGAGTGTGTGGTGGGCATGGGTGAATGGCACACGGGGGATATCGAGGAGATGGTCTTATACCTGAGTGGCAATGCACTGATTCACCCACGGCCACTCAGACCTGTGATGCTTTAAATGATTAGGATCCTTGCTATTGTTGAGAATGTGTGTGTGTGTGTGTGTGTGTGTGTGTGTGTGTGTGTGTGTGTGTGTGTGTATGTGTGTGTGTATGTGTGTGTGTGTGTGTGTGTGTGTGTGTGTGTGTGTGTGTGTGTGTGTGTGTGTGTGTGTGTTTGTGTGTGTGTGTGCATGTACGTGTGTGTCTGTGTGCCCGTGTGCATGTGTGTGTGAATTCAGTATGTGTGAAGTACGCAGGTCAAATCAAGTTCCACTCAGCAGTATTTCTAACTGATTGCCTGTGTGTGGGTTTGTCCTTGACACCTCCATACCTTCAGCTTCCATTCTCTCTTCACTGGCGTTAACCATTTCTCTCCTCTCCCCTATTCTTTTATCTCTTGCTCTCTCAAACACGCTCATGTGCCTGCCGCTCATTAATATACAGTAAACCCTTAATTAAAACTCATTAACCCTGAGAAGCCCTTTGATTCAAGGGAGGAGAGAGTATCACCATGAAGAAGAGAAGCTACTCTCTGTGCTCCACATTGCAGTACATAAAATAAGAGGATGACACTTTTACTTGCACAGACAGCATAATCACTCTTTATAGCCTGGTATGCTACTGGAATGTCAAATGTAAACATCACTTACAACAAGGGGAATATTAAATGTAAACATCACTTACAACACAACTGAGACACTTTATGAACAACACAAACTCGTCTCCAAGGTGTCTCCTACTTTGTTAGACACCTTCATATATCCTGGGTAATATTTTACAAAGATCATTTGTCACAGGTCTGGCAAAGGGGCAATTCCACGCAAAACTGTCACATCCATAACGCCAACTAAATACCTAGGACATATAAGGCCAAATACAGTATACATGTGGCTGCCACGCATATGAAAAATCTAAAGATTAAACATCCTGATGCCAACACTGTTGAGATATCTGCCAGCACATACCATAACAATTAAACTTGAAAACCTACATTTACCATAATAGTAATAGTAGTATTAACAATATCAATAACATCTATTTTAACAAGACACCTGAGTGTGGCTGTCTGTCAGTGGCTTTGGCTGGCCTGAGACCAGTAAGCTGAGTGCTGTGCATTCTACACAGTAGCCTGAACCCCTCAGCTCATCTATAATACAGGAGCCCAAGCTCCAGTTAGATAAAGGCCTGCTGCCAGGGAGCGAGATATGAGCTCACTCGTGAAAAAAAAAAACTACTGAGACACAACAGGAGAAGGCCGTCTGCTCACCTGAAAAGTCTGTACTGTTACTGACATAAAGTTCTTTTTTCAGGTGGGCAGGGAAGACACTGTGATTTATGAGTTCACTGTCTACAAAATAATTCTGTATATATTTAAGTAGATGAATGTAATTCAAAAATGCTGCATGACAAAAACGCTACAAGGCGTGAAAATGACAAACCAAGAAAAATATCATGACATTTTTCTTGGTTTGACATTTTTCTTGGTTTTGTGATTTTTATGCCTCTTAGCCTTTTTTGTCATGCAGCATTTTTGAATCAGTGAATTCTATACTGACATTGAGTTTATCACCACATGGTTCACTTACTCCAAATCCCCTACTCTCTGAGACCATCTGCCCTGATGGCTTTTAGGATGTGTTCTTGCCAACGTGGCAGATCCACCAGAACAGAGAGGCGTTAGAGCGGACCTGAGCTAATAGGATTGCCTGACGTATAGTAGCCATGTGACTGGCGTGGCCATACCATGTCGTTCTCATCACATTGGCTATTGGCCGTCTCCAAGCGCCACATTCTCTCCTCCCAGGGAATCCCGGCCATTGCCAGCTTTGCATGCTGGGATACATCCGCCACACTCTATAGTGCCACGTTGTTCACTTGGAAGGAGCCATTGGTGGCTGTTTCCATGGCAACAAGCACAATGTGGATGTGGATGTGAGCGCAGGCGAGAGAGAGTGTCTCTGTATGTGTGTGTTAGATAGAGAGAGTGAGAGAGAAAGAGAGAGAGAATGCACTCGCTGTTTACAATTTATTTTTGTTTATCTTGGTTTGTAATTTGAAATGCTCTTGGAGAGTTGTCTGCTTTGATTGAAGAAAAGTTTGTTCCTAGAGATGATTTGCAGTTTATTTCATGCCTATTCCCACTCAGCAGATTCCACAGTGGGAGCAGTTAAACCCAAGATCAGAGTGAATTGCTTAATATGTATTCTCTCTCTCTGTGTGTGTGTGTGTGTGTGTGTGCGTGTGAATTTACACTATGTGCATATCCATGTGTGTTACACGTTTGAGAGTTTGGCATTGCCCTATATATAGATTCTCATTTGCACATTCAGGCAGGATTTTCTCACATACTAATTAACCCGGAATCAAACGCCTGTGCATGGCTGTGACTGTCAGCAGTGAGAGTGCTGTGAGCAGTGTGATGCGTACCGTATACTGTGTGCTGTATGCTGTGGGTGTTATACTGAGTCCCATGCAGTGTGAGAGCCTTGTGATTCCATCACAGTCCCAGCCTTATAAATTCCCTCTGTCACAGACAGCAAAGGCATCTGTCAACTATGAAACAGAAGGATGTATCCTTTCTCTCCCTCTCTCTGTCTGTCTCTCACTTTCTGTCTCTGTCTCTCTCTTTCTCTGTCTCTCACTCACTCTCTCTGCCCCCCTGCCCTCTGCATTCATTCATCTGTCCATCTACTTCAGCTCCCATCATCTTTTGCTTTCCCTTTCCATGGCTATGTCTTCTCATATACGCAGACATATGTAGACAAACAAATACATCTCCCACTCTATCTCTCTCAATCTCTCTGACCGTCTGGTAACCACAAAATACCATCCCCTCCACCCCCAGACACCTCGGTTCAAGCTGAGATTGACACTATGCCATAGCGTTGGCTTTTAATGAAACGCGCCATTCGATAGCTGGCTGCCTTGCCGTGACTTTGTTTGGCAGAGGGAGGGATGTGCTTGTTATTTCTTTCTCTGAGAGGGTCGATAGTGGTTCTGACAGGGGGAGGAGGAGGTGCTGGAGGAAGAGGTGGTGGAGGAGGAGGTGGAGAGGGCCATTTCAGGGCGAGCTTCAGCAGAAGTGGTCCACCGCTGGGAAGGATGATGACAGCCCAGCATGGTAAAAGTGCAAAGCTTGCCATTTCTCCTTGGAAGGGGGCTGCTGCCTGTCTTTGGGTGCAGCTCTGATGGATGGACATTGTGATTTTATTTTATAAAAGGAGAGGGGTGAGGAGGAGATGGACAAGGATGGCACACATGCTTTTGTTTGTGTATTTATTTGTGTGTGTGTGTGTGTGTGTGTGTCTGTGTGTGTGTGTGTGTGTGTGTGTGTGTGTGTGTGTGTGTGTGTGTGTGTGTGTGTGTGTGTGTGTGTGTGTGTGTGTGTTGTAGTGGTGTGGTTGATGGAAAAGGTAAAAGAGAACCCGACTCTGAATATAAAAATAACTTGAGGAAATGAAAAAAGTGACAACTGTAACCAACCATACAGACTGAAGAGAGATGTGCTTTATTTGCATTTGTTGTTTTTTCTCTATTGCATGTGTGTGTGTGTGTGTACTGTATGTGTGTGTCTGTGTGAGATGCATGTGTATGCGTGTGTTTGTGTGAGATGTATCTGTATGTGTGTGTCTGTGTGAGATGTATATGTATGTGTGTGTCTGTGTGAGATGCATGTGTATGTGTGTGTTAGTGTGAGATGCATGTGTGTGTTAGTGTGAGATGCATGTGTATGTGTATGTGTGTGTCTGTGTGAGATGCATGTGTATGTGTATGTGTGTGTCTGTGTGAGATGCATGTGTATCTGTATGTGTGTGTCTGTGTGAGATGTATATGTGTGTTTCTGTGTGAGATGCATGTGTATGTGTATATGTGTGAGATGCATGTGTATGTGTATATGTGTGTCTGGTCTGTGAGATAAGTATAAGTATAAGACACCGCTGGGAAGGAAGGCCACTCATGGGGTGATAATGGAGTCCTCTTAGAGAGCTTTTAAAGGAGCACATAATTGTTTTCACCCACACACACACACACACCCCTGCACTTACTCACCACACCCACACACATGCTCACATACCTACACACACGTACATGCATATGCACACAATCACACTCACACCCATCAAAATGAACTTGAAGCTGGTGATGGATCGGCCTCGTCTGGATCAACTCTCCCACAATCCATCCACGGGTATAAATAGCTATCGAGCTCCAGCGCAAAGTCTCGGGTATTCCCCTGTAGCGCGAGCCAGGAAGCTGCCGATGTCAACGCAGTGATGGATGACTCTCCTGTCGCCCTGGCTCCACTGCATCCATGGAGATCATGGCCTAATTTCATAGGAGTTGTTTACTTGAGCCAGAAGCTATCTCTGTTATCAGCACTATTATTGTGGCTGGTTAGTGGGCTTCATTTATATGCTTTGCAAATTGGCAGTGTCCCCTGGCTGTCCCTATGGGTATTAGAAAAGACACAAGTGTTCAAACAATGGAAGTTTAGTTTGCATGTGAATGGAGTGTTCTGTCAAAGTTGTCATTTTCTTTTCCAAAATAATGTTTGCAGCATCAAGTGTGTCTTTCCATGTGGCCACATGTGATTTGAATCTTATTTCAATTAATCATATATGATTATGTGCATATTTAATTTGGGCCTTTCTGTTAGAAGCGGGATAAAGGAGTCCTCAATTTGTCATTGCCTTCTTTCCCACTTTGAGCCCAGCGATGCCTTTCATATAGGAACTCCCTCGGCGACAGGAAATTCTGCTCTCCTATTTAAGTTTTTCAAACAGCCAAGAAGTAACACACACTCACACAAAAACAGAAAATGCATCCAAATTTCCCTTCCATCTCTCTCTCTCACCCTCTCTCCCTTCTTTCTCTCCTCTTTCTCTCTCTCTCTCTCTCTCTGTT